>NC_071343.1:365000-565000 GCF_027744825.2 Synchiropus splendidus | reverse complement strand
ACGTCGACAGAAGGCTCCGGCTGGTTCGCTTCTTACTCCAGCACCTTCAGACATCTGAAACGTTGAACCCAGACTGTGGGTCACGCTCGCGGTCTGGCGTCGCCATGACGACGCAGCAGCTCGACACCGTGGACGGCACATGGCATGATGGAAAGATGCGAGACGTGGGCCGGACAGGTCCGTCGCCGGATGTCCTCAGCACACACACACACCAGCCAGACACCGGGAACCTTGGAGTGGGACCACGTCCTCGTCTTCAGGGTTCCGTTTCTGGAGTCTGCTCAAGTTCTTCACTTCAAATAAGCAGAGTGGCTCTCTGTCGCGCCTGGCGTCCCACAGCCCAGTGGACCTCCAGATCACTCAGAGTGAGTTCTGCCGCCCCTCTGCTCCCACGGGCTGCTCACGTCACTTCCACCATGGTCTGTGTTGCTCTCCACCATCCATGGGTTCTTGGACACGTCTGCCTCTTGGTTGGACCAAGCTATTGGTGATGTGTGTGTCTGCGCTTCACAGTCTGGTGGCACCCGACGTGCGAGCCTTTGGTTTGTCGGCTGGGACGCTCACACACCTCTGTCTCTCTCTCCCCGTGTCCTTGTGAGGACCTCTCATCACCCTTCCCCCAGCCTCTCCTCCAGAACACATGGCTCAGCTGAACCAGGACTCTGGACCAGACTGGAGCCAGTTAGTTAGAATCACCCTCTTATTGTGAAGGCTTCACCCTCAGATGGCATCGCCGGGCCTCAGATCCGGCTGCGTTCCTGCTCGTACCTGGGTCGTGTCGGCCAACTTCTCTGGGTTCATGAACCCAGTGAATCCCTTATTGAGCACGTGCGCCAGCGCGTACCGCTGCGCTCCTGCCGGCGGATGTCGTGGTGTGTGGCGGCAGCGGGTCCGACTCGGCCCTCGCGCTCCACGTGGCCTGCTGGTTACAGGCGGGGCGAAGGCGGAGCGGGTGGGGGCCGGTCAGCTTGTGCTATTTGACGGGAACCTCAGTCACGATTGCCAAGCGTGAGGCCAAACCCGAGTCTGGTTCCGATCAGGTGACCAAAGGCGGTGGCCCCCGACGCTTCCTTCGCCTCCCGCTGCACTTCCTGCTTCAGCTCCTGCTTTGCGAGCGTTTGTCATCCTCCGGTTTTGTTGTTCTGTTTTCCGCTTCACATGATGACGACCTCCGTCGGGGCGAGGGGGGTGGCGCTGAGTCGGGGGGCCATTTGCATGAAAGAGAAGCAGGGAGAGAGAGGAAAGTTTTAGTGCATGGGCCCATTGTGAGCGGTGAAGAGTTCCAACAGTTGGGAGCTGCGGCCAGAGAAAGGAGGAAGAATGATGAGCCCTTTCAGCTCATTCAGCCCGGGCCCGGGCCGACGGGGGAGACCCCGCCGCTCTGGCCGGCCGCTTCACGCTGGCGCTGGAGGCGCCCTGGCTGCAGAAATCTTTCATGAACTTCTCTCCAGAAAGGGGCGACTGGGATGAGCGGGGGAGTGTGGGGGGGGCGGGCGGGCGGGCGGGGGCTTTTTTGAAAGCAAATACCGATGAAGTCTAGCGTACAGGGGCAGAGAGAGGAGGGTCGGAGGAGAGGGCCAGTGACTCCCCCCCGCCCCTACCCCACCCACTGAGTAAACTCTGAAGTTGAAAGAGAACAGCGCCGACCTGAAAAAGCCCGTCCCGGTCCGAGCCTCGTCCCATTGAGACTGTGCTGGAGCAGTGAAGCCATTCACACCGTCCCTTCAGCAGGGGAGGAGGGCGAGGGGGAGGGGGGGGGGGCTGAGGAATTTATGGGGACCGAGTACCTGCTGCTCCTCCTGAGTCCAAGACCGGTCCACGGAGTCCGGGCCGGACAGAGCGACCCCCGGCCCCGGGGGGCGGGCGGGTGGGGGAGGGGCCTGCTCTCAGCGCCGAGGACGCCGCGCACAATACCTGCTTGTGCAGCGGCTGCGGCCGAGTCCTCTCAGTCTGGAGTGTCGGGGCGGCCCGAGCCTCTCCGGCGGGCTGAGTGGGCACTTCACACCCGGACCCCAGGACCCCGACACGAGCCGCCGGGAGACCCGCAGATCTGGGCCCCGGGTCCGGCCCCGTCGCCACGTGGTGAAGTGACTCTGGAGTCAGAGGGCTCCTCGCTGTGACTCACCGTTCCCCCCAAAAACATCGTCATTGTCCAGCAGCTGACAAAGGAACAATGCTGACCCGCCGCGGCCAGGTCTCCTGCGGGACCCCTGCCGGGGTCAGCGGGGGTCAGGTGCTGTGTGGGGGCCGGGGGGCGTTTCATTATCTGGCCACAAGATTAACTCCCGGCACAAAAGAGAGTGTGGGCTTTTTCTCCGAGCGGCGGCTTTAAACAAATAGTTTATCTTTGGCTCATTGGGGCTGAAAGTGGAGGGTTTACTGAGGAAACACTCGAGATCAAGTCGACAAACAGACGTGACAAACAACCTGCCAGATCACAAACATGCTCCTCAGCCACAGCTCATCCACCATGGATTTCCACAGGTCTCGATCCAGTCACTTGGACTCACATTTCTTCTCTTCTTCTTTCTTTGCTTGACTGTGTCCAAATCCTTTGGCTGCTTTACGTCCATGTCTGACATGGATTCGGAACGGGGCAAACCTCCGTGTGGAGTCAGGGTTCAGGGGGTGGCAGTGGGTTGTGAGCCGGAGAGAGTGCCAGGCTCGTGGCTCCGGTGTCAGATCCAGAGGTGAGGTGGAGACTGGACCGTGTCCTTATCGTCTGAAGCTGTCGACACACACACACACACACCTGCAGACAATGGAGCATTGTGTGTCGCCGCGGCTCTGATCTCACACACCCCGCTGCAGCAGACCCGGGCCTCCGTGGAGAGACGGTCCCCGCAGGCAGGCTGGGACCTGCAGCGCGTGCGGTGGGGTCATGTGACCCCGGCCCCGTCATCAGGGGGTCAAAGTGCAGCGAGGCATTCTGGGAAATGAGCCGGTGAAGCTGCCAGGACCATGTCACCGTGGGCACTCGGCACACACACAAACACACACACACAGCGAGTGGGTCGGGAGGAGCCGGACACGTCGCTCCTGGAGCGGATCCTGGTCCAGCAGAGTGGGCTTCTTAACTCAGAACAGATTTGTTTGTGCAGCGGCTCCTCATGCCGAAGGCACCACAGACCTTGCCATAAACAGAGGGAAACAAAAGAGGAAGCGAAGCTCCGTCGGGTTCGTCCGTCCACACTGGCACACGGAACCACAAGTCTGCCCCCGAGAGGCTCTGTGTTGGCGTGATCTGGCCCACACGAGGGTCACAGGAGGTGCTGCTCCCCAAGGTTGGACGTCTTGAAGGAGTCTGGATGGAGTGGTGCGGGTTGCGCTTCCTGGCTCGCTGTGGTGACGTAACAAGAGTGGCCTCTTCATGTCAGAACTTTCCGCCGCTCAGCAGATCTCTGACCTCAGCTGCCACCGCAGCTGCTGCGGCAGGTCGAAGGTCAGCATGAGCTCACACCTCCGCTCCAGGAGCGTCTCCCAAAATCAGCTGAAGCCCAAAACCTGGCTTGACATGCGGACGGTGACAGCTGAAGCGCCAACACTCGGGGGGGGGGGTGGAAACGACCGCGGCCAAATGCCGCGTCACGGGCCGTGTGCCATGTGGCACCGGCCACAGCTGCGGCACCGTCGCACGCTTCAAAGCTCTGCCCAGCGCCGGCGACGTGTGGGCTGCCGAGTCATCATTCTGTCACCTCAGACTCACACTGCTGAAACATTATGACCAGCCAGCCTCCTCTCACCAGCAGAGAGCCGGGGACTCTGCGAGCTGAAGGTCTCTTCTGAGGTCCTCCACCCCTCACCAGGGCTGTGGAAATCAGCCGACAAGCGCTGATGTCATATCAAAGGCATGTGAGAAGCGGCGGAGCCCCTCCACCTGACCTTTCCTGTGAGGGGAGGCAATATCCTGTGCTTGATCTCCTCGTCTCCCCGCCACCAACACGAAGCAGATGTGGGCCCAGGCAGCCCAGCGGCGAGGCGAGTGGCGAGGCGAGCGGCGAGGCAAGCGGCAAGGCGAGCTGTGAGGCGAGGGGGAGGCGAGCGGCGAGCGGCGAGGCAAGTGGCGAGGCGAGAGGGAGGCGAGTGTCTGTTTGCCCGGGCTTCAGAGGACAGTGGAGCCAGCAGAGAAGATGTCCCGGTCATGTTGGAGCAGCAGGCGAGGGACACCCTGGAAAGTTCCTCCTGTGGAGCACAGATGCATCCCCTGTGTTGCCTCCGTCCCTCTCACTCAGAGCCCTGGGGCGTCCCGTCTCTGACCCAGCAGGAAGTGGAAGAGTCCCCCAGCGTGTGAGTGGTGTGGCCCCAGAGAGACGGGCTCTGAAGGGAGCGGGTGCTCCTGCTGACTGACTGTCGAGCGGCAGGTCGCGAGCGCAGACTGACTGGCCTCCACCGCAGTGATTCAGCCGCTGAGAATGTGCCGGGCTTTTGTTCCAACTTGCCTGGCGTCAGAGATGTGAGGCAGCCGCCGATCGTCCCCGGTGAAGCTGAGGTGTCGGCGGGACCCCGCCAGGTGACCCCATCAGATAAGGCCCGTCCACCCGCTGGTAAGACGAGAGCCTGTTTTGCGAGCCTGCATGAGTGTCGGCGTCAGGTGAGGCCCACCTGCATGTGGTGAGGAGCACTTCAGAGACAGGAAGGAGCAGCGCCTGCATCTCTGCAGAGACACTGCTTTGATGTGTGTTTGCATTCCTGGCGCTGCGGGTGAAAGGAGAGACGTCGCCAAGACCAGCAGGCACGGGGCCTTCGCTCCGTCCACCCGCAGACACTCGGAGCGGAACCTGTCATCCTGGAGAGGAGGAGGCCCAGGGACAGACGCGGCAGGAGGCTGGGAGTGGGAGACCACAGGGAAGGAGAGCGGAGGAAAATACTGCCTCCTATTGGTCCGTCCGGCCGCCAGTCTGACACTCGTTGACCAGAAGTGGAGTAGACATGGAAACTTTGAAGGGAACGACAGCGGAATTCAGAAACTGAGATGGAGTCTGATGAGGCTTTGGTCAAAGGAGGGAAGCGCCTCGTCTCTCACAAGGTCCCTTCAGCTGTCGCGTCTAAAAGGATCCTCAGGACCGCTGAGGTCAGAGCTCAAAGCTCCGGCGCAGTCCGGAGGGACGGACTCGAAGCTTCACCATAGAAAGAAGTGTTTGAAAGAGATCAGACACAAAACAATATGGTAGAATCTGTGTCCCTCCAGAGAGGCGTCGCCGCGTCAACGTCATCCGGGCAGGTCACGACCCGAGCACGCTCTCGGACGTAATGACTTCTCAGCCGCTCGCTGTGTCAACACGTCCTCCAGGAGAGTTGGCAACGTGCCGCTTGTTTGACTTGCTCTTCATCCTCCGCTGAGAACAAACATCTTCCTCTCTGCGCTGCTTTGTTTTCTCGCCACTGAGGGGGGGGCCGAGGAGACCCACTAAACTTGACTCCGCCGTGGCTCCTGGACCATCTGGTGGGGTGCGGTCAGAGGCGTGAGGGCCGCCGGGCTCCTGTCCAGGAGAGCGCGGATGCTGAGTGAGCCTCAGGCCTGGAGCTCAGCCTCTTCTTCACGCCATCACGTGAGGCCAGCGGAAGAGCCGTGTGTCCGTGTGTGTGGCTGCTGCTGGTCACCTGACAAGTCTGTCCTCCTGACCTCTGTCTCTCATCTGTCCAGGTGGTGTGGCCCTGCAGGATGGACACGTCTGCTCCGACAGCCACCGAGAAGAAGGAGTGTAAAGGACCTGCTCTGGACGGCAGCAGCTTCTCTGAGCTCCCCAAGAAGCCCTCGCCCGCAACCCTGACCCGAGGTAGGCCTCGCTGAGTCCCTCAGAGTCTCAGTTTCATGCTGGTGTTGGGGGGGCGGAGCAGGGGATTTTGTCCAGCTGAGCTGTGTCAAATGCTAAACAACTATCTGACGTCAGGAGGAGGTGAGCGGCCTGACGGAGGTCCGCGCTCACCCCGCGCTCGCCCCGCGCTCGCCCCGCGGTCCCCTCTGCGCTCGTCCCCGTGCTCGCCCCGCGGTCCCCTCCGCGCTCACCCCCGTGCTCGCCTCATGCTCAGGCCTGATGGAGGTCCACACTCAGGGCTGACGGAGGTCCACACTCGCCTCACGCTCAGGCCTGACGGAGGTCCACACTCGCCTCACGCTCAGGCCTGATGGAGGTCCGCGCTCAGAGCTGACGGAGGTCCACACTCGCCTCACGCTCAGGCCTGACGGAGGTCCACACTCGCCTCACGCTCAGGCCTGACGGAGGTCCACACTCGCCTCACGCTCAGGCCTGACGGAGGTCCACACTCGCCTCACGCTCAGGCCTGACGGAGGTCCACACTCGCCTCACGCTCAGGCCTGATGGAGGTCCGCGCTCGCCCCACCCTTCCCCCCGCGCCCAGGCCCCGCCCTCTGCTGGTTCCGAGCGCTCCGCGATCCGGGGCGGACCAGAATGCAGAGCGACTCTTCAGAGCCGGGGATGAAAAGAGACGGAGCCAGGGACGGGGGAAGCGCGTGTTGTTGCTGAGATGTCAGAGAATGGCTGATGAAAAAGCGCCATAATGAGGTCGAAGGACTTGTTCTCACCTCCCAAGTGCAAATGTCATGAATTAGTTAGCAGCACTGCTGCGGCAGTGGACTGTGGTGTTGATAAAGGCCGGGGAGAGGGGGCCACCTTTGAAATGCTAACAAGGCGCGCTGCGCTAGCGCGGCGTTGGCCTTCTTTTGGCTCGAGCGGCGGGCTTGTTGGCCTGCCACTCTCCTCGCCGCCACGCCACGCTCCTCGCCGCCCTGCCACGCTCCTCGCCGCCACGCCACTCTCCTCGCCGCCCTGCCACTCTCCTCGCCGCGCTGCCACTCTCCTCGCCGCCCTGCCACGGTCCTCGCCGCCCTGCCACTCTCCTCGCCGCCCTGCCACGCTCCTCGCCGCCCTGCCACGCTCCTCGCCGCCCTGCCACGCTCCTCGCCGGCCTGCCACTCTCCTCGCCGCCCTGCCACTCTCCTCGCCGCCCTGCCACTCTCCTCGCCGCCCTGCCACTCTCCTCGCCGCCCTGCCACTCTCCTCGCCGCCCTGCCACTCTCCTCGCCACCCTGCCACTCTCCTCGCCGCCCTGCCACTCTCCTCGCCGCCCTGCCACTCTCCTCGCCGCCCTGCCACGCTCCTCGCCGCCCTGCCACTCTCCTCGCCGCCCTGCCACGCTCCTCGCCGCCACTCTCCTCGCCGCCCTGCCACGCTCCTCGCCGCCACTCTCCTCGCCACTGAGAAAGTAGGACGTGGCCTGGCAGCTCCACAAAGAAACATGAGAATGATATGGCTCTCGCCAGCCTCTCAGCTATGCACCCGCAGGCACGTGACCCTCGCAGGTCGACGGCAGTGGAGGAGCGGCGGCGCTCGGGGTCTCGGCCTGAGGGGCGAGCCAGCCAATAAGTAGCTCATCATTAAAAGATGCAAGGCCGTGGTTCGGAAGCCAGATCTTCCAGTCCGACCGGACACACGGTTGGTGGCCTGCCATGCTCCGTCCTGGCGCTGCAGAAGTGGGACGTGGTTTTGTCTGTGATCATTGTTCAAACACGCATTAATATGCAGAGCAACGACACCCCGGGAATAAATCGCTGAAGTCAGCAGCAAACTGGCGACAGGACAGCAGCGAGGCGCAGCGACCGGCCCGGGTCGGACCCTCCCAGTCGCCGAGACCCTATCCGGGCGACAGCTGGACTTGAGGTCCGCTCTCTGGAGAGCCGCAGATACTGGGATCCTCTGGTCACATGTGGGAGGCCACTTCAAAGCTCTGGGCCTCAGAGGGCAGGCAGACCTCGTGTTGGGAGACCTGACCGTCTCGAGGGCCCCGGGGATGAGACGCGAGGAGCTTGGAGCTCTCGTGTGAGGGCCGGCCGAGCTCCACGTTCGGCCCCTCTGAACTTGTCTGTGGCTGCGCTGTGTTGAGACATGGCGGAAGCGTGTCAGGCCTCTCATGGCGAGCGCCGGCCGCACTCGCGCCTCCTTCCCGGGGCCGGTGACGGCCTGCCTCTGCCCGCCGGCTGCAGGACCTGCTCCTACAGGCTCGGCTCTGCAACCCGACTCCGGAGCGTCGGGATTTACGAGCCGGCAGAGTTGCTTTCACCATGTCAAAGCAACACGTGTTCAGATTAGGTGCCGGCGTCCGCCACTGTAAAGCACCCCCCCAGCGCCAGAGCCCTTATTATTCTCCTACTGAAAGTTTTCCAGGGAATTTTCCCATCATCTTTCACTGGTGGTGTTGACTGTACGAGGCCACTGGAGCAGACGGCTTCCCGTGTCTCCATCTGTCTTCGGCGTGCCGCGCGACAGAGAGCGATGCCGCGCGGCACCACAACCACGACACGCCGTCCACGTGCGATTATTCACGGCTCTGAGCCGCAGCCGCGTCACCTTTGTGGACGTGTGTTTCAGCGGCTGGCCTAAATCAGCTCCGGCATCGATCGCTTCGCGTGGTGGCTCCGCCCCTCCCAGCAGATGGATGAGAGCTCAGGACGCCACTTTAATGACGGCGGCGATAAAGAGCGCCGTGTTAATCACGGCTATCAAGAGACGCCGCTCCGGTGCAGAGGTCCGCGGCTCAGCTCCGGCCCCGGGGCCCCACTCTGCTGCCGCTCCTAGCGCCGCTTTGGCAGAGAAAAATGTCCCAGAGAAGGAGGTGCCCCTTCCCCCCCCACCTCCACTAATCTTCCTGAGAAAGAGAGTTTTGCTTTTCTTTCTTCCAGCCCTAAATGAGGCTCTTAGGCTGCGTGGTTCACAGCCTGAGGGAGAGCTGGAGGAGGGGCGGCTTTTAAGATGACCGTCCGGTGAAGGCCCGTCCAGAGAGCCGGCTCTGCTCTCCGGACCTGCCAGGGCTCGTCGGACTCCACAGAATGTTGAGCTGAGCTCAGCCTGTCTCTCACTGAAGGCCCGGGCTCTGGGTCCGGCTGGCGGGGTGATACCTGAGCATGAGTCCCGCTGCCGTCCCAGTCAGACAGCAGCACAGGAACCGCCAGCCCAGTCTGGAGCCGCCACACGCCGCGGCTGACTGGTCCTCAAGTCCTGCCCTGGACGGCAGAAGACTGAAACACCAGGCCCTCCTTCAGACGGCCCGAGCTCAGAACCCGGGTCGGAGCGCCAGCTGGCGCTCATGCAGCCACGCTAACTGTCGGCACCGGCATCTCAGCTGGACGCAACACAACTTCAGATCCCGGGCTGAATGAAAACTGGACCTGAGTGGCCTGAACCAACGTGGGCGGGTGGGAGGCCAGTTCTGCTCCGTCCCGGTCGGGTCTTTCTGAGAGCAGCAAAACTCTGTCACGCTTCGCTGTCAGCCAAAACAAACCGCACAAGTGTTCAGACCCAACGCTGTCCGTCCTGACAGAGGCACTAAAGCTAACAGGACCAGCGCGAACCCCCTCTCGTCCTGCGGGTCCATCAGTCAGTGGGCACGTGGACCTGAAGTCCCGGATGCTGGCCGCGCTCTCCTGAAAACCACCGTCTCCGTGCTCACTTCCCTCTGATGACTCGTGCGGTCCACCGAGTCATGGTGAGCTGTGCCTCCACCACCACTGTCGCGACGCAACGCACCAGCCCAGTGGGTGGCGCTGTGATGGGACCGAGGCCCTGAGCCCCACACCAGTTTCACTCTTGACGGTTGGCCTGGTCTTGACTCCCAGGAGAAGCTCCCAGTCGTTTGCCACTGAGGTTTAACAGTTTCATTTCCCCCGTGTGGAGCAGAGTGGTGATCATTCTGCAGCCTGAAGCTCTGCTGCAGCTCAGGAGGGTCAGGCGCTTTGCGGGTTCAGCCTTTCCCTCTGCCTCGCGTCCTCCCCTCGAGGCTGACTCCAGCGTCCGTGTCATGGATGCGTCCGGTCAGGCCTGCGGTGACGTGGACTCCCGAGGACCCAGGCCTTCTCAGAGCCTGATGACAGACGTGAGCAAATATTGGCCCCAGTCAGCAACGTTCCAAGACCCTGGCGCTGGAATATATGGATGAAGTTAAGCTCTCTGTCAACAAGTCATCGGGGTGTTTATTCAGGGCCCAGAGGTTTGGTTCCTCACTTCCAAATGGGTTGTTCTTCCTGTGACAAGTGGACAAATTCACAGCTACACCACTGGTTGGCCTGAGAGGAACCTCCGGGAACAAGCGCTCCATTGAGCAGTCCCAACCACCGGCTTTAGCTGAGCTCCTGGAAGACACTCTGCTCCCTCCACCTGGGAATGTTGCTCTGGGCTTCCTGCCCTGATCTCCATGTTCAGGACTGCGATCAGAGTGAAGTGTGAAAGAAGCAATAGTGGAGCTGATTCTCCAGACGTTCTGAAGCTTGTTTGGATGCCTGGTCACACACAGCTCTCCCATCTCATCTGAACCGTCCCACTTCAGGCAGAGCTCTGCGTGTCTGACCTCCAGATTCTGAGCAACTGAAGACACGTGAAGCTAAGTCATGAGGAGTTGGAGAGTCAGAGCATGACCGTGGACCTGAGTCAGTGCGTGGAGTGTGGGCTCCTGGTGACTCTCGGTGACTGGGCCAGTTTGTGCAGGTGTGTGGCCACTGAGCTGAATATCAAGCAGCGGGTGAAGTGCCCCTGTGTTCCCGCCCGGGTGTTTGGCTCGACCCTGTCGACTGGCAGCAGAGACGCTGACCTCCCTGAAGTAACAGCAGCCTTTCTTTTGGACGAGTCTCAGCGGCGAGTCTTGCTCATGCGCGTGGCGGGGTGCTCCTGGCTCCTCCCGTTGTGCGCTGGGAATGTGGCAGGGCTGGTGCGGCTGGTGGCGCCGCTGCCCTCAACCAGCTCTCCGATGGCAGCTTTGAAGGAGGGCACACGCAAAAACCGCTTTCTCAGCGAGTCTCCGCCACGACGCAGAACCTTCGAGGCCAGATGTTTCTGCTCGGGGAGGAGAGTCACACCACGAGTGCTGTTTGTGTTGCAGGAGGAGCTGCCCTCAGCCGTCCTGCGAGTGGCTCACAACAACACGTCGTCTCAGTTGCGGCCCGTCAGGATAAGTTTCCCCCTGGATTGGCTCCAGCCCTATTTGTTTCACCATGCCGCGGCTCGCTCGCAGCCCAGATAGCAAGTGGAACGCTCCTCCTTTCTCTTTGTTATCCCCAAAACACGTCTGGCTCTGATGGAGCCTCGTCGGCGCGCGAGATGTCGGACTGGTCCGTGTTTCTGGCTCAGGTCGGACTCGTCCGTGTTTCCGGCTCCGGTCGGACTTGTTGATGTTTCTGGCACAGGTCGGACTCGTCGATGTTTCTGGCTCAGGTCGGACTCGTCCGTGTTTCTGGCTCAGGTCGGACTCGTCCGTGTTTCTGGCTCAGGTCGGACTCGTCCATGTTTCCAGCTCAGGTCGGACTTGTTGATGTTTCTGGCTCAGGTCAGACTCGTCTGTGTTTCTGGCACAGGTCGGACTCGTCCGTGTTTCTGGCTCAGGTCGGACTCGTCCGTGTTTCCAGCTGATGTTGGACTCGTCCGTGTTTCCAGCTCAGGTCGGACTTGTTGATGCTTCTGGCACAGGTCGGACTCGTCCGTGTTTCAGGCTCAGGTCGGACTCGTCCGTGTTTCTGGCACAGGTCGGACATGTTGATGTTTCTGGCACAGGTCGGACTTGTCCGTGTTTCCAGCTCAGGTCGGACTCGTCCGTGTTTCTGGCTCAGGTCGGACTCGTCCGTGTTTCAGGCTCAGGTCGGACTCGTCCATGTTTCCGGCTCAGGTCGGACTCAGGTCCGTTGGCAGGACGAGATGCTGAGCAGTTGTGAGGCAGAAGCTTGCCAGAGTTGTGGTTTGAAAGTTGGTCTGTGCCGCACTAGTTTTGGTTGGTCGCACTCCGGTTTCTTCCCACAAAGAAGCTCTAGCATCTGCGAGAGCCGCCGTCCAGGAGCAGGCAGGTCGGCCTCCAGGTGGTGCCGGCTCTGGCTCGTCTCTAAAGATGAGTGTGGAGCTTCTCTGTGGCCGTAAAAGTGAGAGACGACTCTCTGGAGTCACTCCAGGGAAGCGGCTATTTTCACACACAATGGCTGCTGCCTGTCACGGCGCCCTCGCTGACAAATGAAGTCTTATCGGGAGGCCTGTGGTTTGTTGCTGCTGAGTAATGTCCTGCCGGCTGCCGCCGGTCCCTGGAGGCCGCAGTGGTCAGGAGCCGAGGTGGCACTAGCCGGCCGGACAGGACACCGGGCCCAGGCCTCGTCACCTCTCACCCCATCTGTCAGCGCCGCGGTTCGCTTCAGAACTTGTTCCTGCTGATGTGAAGTCACCAGCCACTTTCAACGTTTCCTTCAGAATTGAACCTTCAACCTCGTCCCAGATTCCTCCGCCCACCGTAAAGAAGGCAGCGAGGCGCGTTCCTCCTGCGGCCGCTGGTTTGTTTGACTTGCGGACGCGTGTTAGAGCCCGGCTCAGGCAGCAGCGGCGCGCAGGCACGGCCCAGCAGCCCCCCGCCGCCTCAGCAGGTCCTTGCTCTGCACGTCCTGCTGCAGCCAGCCTGGTTTCCCCCTGTGTTTTATGGCACCGGCGCTGGAGCGACACCAGGAATCTGATCTCGGGGTCCCGAGCAGCAGAAGGGGACCACTCCGCCCGACAGGCGGGAACAGAAACGTCATGCGACTCTTGTCAGCTGTGTTTGTAATGGCGCAGCAGAGGCTGTGCCATCACGGATCACGGAGCTCGGCTCCCGGGCGGTTTGACCCCTCAGACCAGGACAGATACCAGGCGATAACGCAGAGGTGCGACCCGCTCCTCGCTGAGTTCTCCAGTGATGGGATCGAGGAGAGGCGCAGCTTGTCGAGGTGGAGATGAAAAATGAGCTGAGCCAGGAGGCAGAGCTGGGAGACAGAGGCCCTGCACGAGAGCTGGGGCTCCAGGAGCAGGTCACGCTGGGGGGTCACCTCCTTCACAGCTGCGTCTGGTCTGAGCTTAAAAGAAGGTTTCCGTGCGAAGCCAGACCAGGCGCTGCCGCGAGCCCATCCCCCCGCCGAGGGTCGGCAGGTCGTGCACAACCCTCTGAAGTGGAGTCACAGCAGCCACTGGCGGTTTATTCTCACCTGTCAGCGAAGAGCATCCGTGATCCAGCTGGGCTGTTAATGTCAGAGTCTGAGGCCAGCGCTTGTTTATTTCATACAAGGTTGGACGTAAACAGGAGAGCGGACGTGAGTCAGAGTCTCACGGGAGGACTGCTGCGGTGATGAGGAGCAACGTGGCGCCCATGATGGCGTGGAGGTGACTGGTGTGGGAGACCTGTCATCGCTCAGCGACTAGAGCATCTCTGGAGAAGGAGCTGGTCCACATGTCGGTCGGGCGGAAGAACCGGCTGGGACCGGCTCCCATTTGTTCCCGGTGGGACCAGTGCTTGTGTCCTGGAGGATCAGGACATGAAGGTGTGACTGCAGCAGGCTGGGAGAGGTGAAGGTGGAGCACTGAGGGGAAGGTTTGGGGAGTCCTCCTGAACCTGAACCCAACAGGAGTGACTCATCCATCCTTCCGACTTTGTCAGGTGACTCCGGTCTTCACGGAGGAGAAGTGCGTCTCCAACACAAGATGGCGGCTTGACGAAGAGCAGCAGCAGCTTTGTCCTGGAGTCTGCCCCTCCGGTCTGGGGCTCCTCACCCCCAGATGACCCCTGACTCAGAAGCACAGATGGATGAGCTGGGCCTCTTTTTAGGGCTCATTGTTTGGAGCACTTCCCCTCCGCGCCTGAAACAGCAGAGTGTTTAGGAGCAGTGCTGAGTCAGCGCTCGCCACGCGAGGAAGTGGCAGCTTCTCACTCAGCTGCGCTTCAGAGCTCCAACTGTCCTCACAGTGGCCATCAAGGTGGCGAGGCCTCAGGACCCCGGGGTGAAGACCTTGACCCCTAAAACCCGGAACAGTTGTGACGTCACAAATGGCATCCACTTCAGCTTCCCTCTGGCCGTGACCTCTGACCCTCCGGGGCTGAGCGATAAATCAGGGAGTCGGCTCATCAGTCTTGGACTGGAGAGGAGCGAAGGGCGCGAGACCCGCTGGAGCTGCAGGCTTCAGTCAGAAGGTTCCAGCGATCCGCCTCCAGGGGGCGCGCCTCCCCGGACACACATGCTAATGGCTGCAGAGGTGAGTCCAGGTCCTGGACCAAGTGGGCTGCAGGACAATTAGGCACGGCAGCACGCGAGCTGGCTGCCATGGTGATGGATCACGTCTTTGGTGGGTCCTGGTCCATGGGTCAGGGAGGAGTCTGGGCTGGACCGTCGCAGCTGTGGAGCCGTCGTGAGAGGGGGGCGGCCTGGACACGCCAGCAGGACAACCCTGAGCATCAGCGCGGCGAAGTCCTCGGGTCCTTCAGTGGAGAAACAGCCGCTTCAGACCATCAGACCACGGGGCCGGTCCACCCAGACCCCTCCTGTCGGTCACGAAGGTTTGGCTTCCCCCTGGAGTCCGGCCTGCTCCCGGGGGCCACGCGGCGTGGGCGGGCCCGGGACGGTCAGTGGGCTTCTGCTGGACCTCGGCAGCTTGTGCTCAGCGAGCGCGAGCTGCCGAACAAATCTGTGTTTGTGTTCAAGCGCAGGCGAGCGTTGCTGTGTAGCCGCTGGCGCGGCGCTGTGTTGTTAGGATCCGCGCCAACTTTAGGGGCTGGAATTTCCTGTCTGTGCTGAGCCCCCCCCTCCTCCTCCTGCTCTCCACTTCGCTCCCTCTCTGACGGGCCCCTTCACTCCCAGCACCACACAGGTTTCCCCTCCACGCCGGCCTTTGTTGTGACCGTGGAGTGCTTCCTCCAAGACATGAGCCCTCTCGGCTCTGCACTCCAGCGCCAGAGAGAGCTCCTCTTCCTCCCGCTGCTCTCGGTCAGATGGCTCTTCTGTTAACACCGAACACCTGGCTTTGTCTTCGGTGAGACATCAAGCCCCAGTTGCTGATCCCGGGGGGGAGGGGGGCCGACCTCTCCCTGCTGCGTCGCAGGATGTTTGGCACGTCTGGAAGCTGGTTACAGGGGCTGGGGGGCAAAGATGTGTTTGCTCTTGAAACAAACACACGGCAGAGATCACAGCGCCGATAGAACAACCGCCACTTCAGCTCGACACTGGCGGCACTGTGGGAAGGACCATTTGCATGAAGTGCCTCTGAACCAAGGTCCTGAGGAGGAGAAGAGCGCGGCTCGAATGGGACCTGAGACGCTCCTGACTTGGCTGAAGTGAGAGGAGCTCTTCTGAAGCTTGGCCTTCACTCTGCTCCCAGCACGTCTCACACCTCGCAGACCGACGTGAAAGAAAGCTCAGACTCTCCTTCTGATACGGACGCGGCGAGCGCCTCCGTTGGCTTCCTGCCGCGTGTGCGCCTCGACCAACAGGTCCATGCTGAGTAAAGGTGACGGACCAGGGCCGACTGCGGCGTGTGGTTCGGTTGTCAGATGGAAGAGTGTTTTTTCAGTTTTTTGTGCCGTATCATCGACCGCTCCGGCTTTGGGACCCGGTCTACACAAGTCAAGTTTCCTCTCTGACGGCACCTGAAGCCCTGGCGCAGAGCTCCTCCCTCTCCACGCACCTGTGCGCGTCACCGTCAGGGACGACACAGCTGCTCACTGCAGCCTCAGCCTCAAGGAGACGCCGCGGCCGCCTGTAGACTGATGCGACCCCAGCCAGTCCGAGCTTCCCTGCACCTGGAGGGCAAAGTCCCGCCTCCGAATCCCGTCTCAGTTAGCTGCAGCGAAGGAGCCACGTCACAGCGGCGGGAACAAGGGCCTCAGTCAGGGCTGAGTCGCGGCGATGTGGGCCTTTGGAAGTGGCATCACCTGAAAGCAACAGTCCTGTTGCAGCTCCCGGCTCGACTGACTGGTGGTTGACCACCTGCCAGGCTCATGATGGACGCTGCTCTCTGGTGCAGGCGCCACCGTCTCTTCGGCGCAGCGCTCATCCCTCCGCCGGCCTGGACCTGGGTGCACGGGTTCACTGGAGAGCAGGGCAGACCTCCCGCCTCATGGATGCGGATGGCTGCTTCCGCTGAGGCTTCCCTGCAGACGCCCCTCCGTTCTTGGCAGGAGACGCTGTTTGTTCTGCGTCTGACACATCAAATCACATTGTTGTGTAAAAGCTGTTCCGCTTGTGATGCGCTGAGAAAGAGGCATTAATGACGGGACGGCACCGGGGCCAAGCCTTCAATTAGCCCAACCGTAAAGTGCTCCAAGTGCGGCTCACGCTGCGCCTGTCTGAGACGGCCACCGTCCACAAGCGTCTGCCTGTTTCTGGGATTCCTTCTATCAGGGGGCTAATGACTAGCAGCCGTTTGTAAGCAGCTCACTAAAGTCTCGGTTTCTTCTGTGTCCGCAGGCGGCAGCCACCATCTCTTTCCCACGTTTCACACTCCCATTCCCATCGACATGAGACACCACGAGGGCCGCTACCATTACGAAGCACATCCGCTCCACGGGTTGCACGGGTGAGTAGCTCTGACTCACAAAGGTCACCTCTGAGTGAGTCTGAGACCATGGTTCTCAGTCCTCACATGAGCTCGTCCCCAGGAGCAGGAGCTTCTCAGGGCCTGGTTCAGGAGTGAGGGACGGATTGACAGTGGAGAAAGAGCTGAGCCAGAAGACAAAGCTCGCCACTGACCGGGGGAGGGTGCGGGGGTGCGGGGGGGGGCATCCAGGTGTCTGCTGGACTGCAGACACCTGGATGTCTGCTGGACTGCAGGAGGCCCGGGTCAGACCCAGGAGCTGAGGTGCTGGAGTGGTGCCCCCAGATAGGAGGAGGACGTAGCTTCACTGAGACCCAGATCAAGTCCAAGGACTCCGGCCTCCCGAGCAGCGCCAGTCAAGTCGCCAGTGATGGGACAGTGGAGGAGACTGCCGGCTTCTCTGCCGCATTAATGTGGCACGAAGATAAAAATCCCTTTAACATCCTGGAGCTGCTGATGCTAATCGAGATGATTTGAAACAAAGAGCAGGACGAAGATCAATGGCACTTTTCCTTGGACGTGTGCTGGAGCATTTACATGCAGCCAGATGAGGCGATACGGCGCGCGGAGATGGAGCTATTCATCACGGCGGCAGCCGGGGGGGAGGGGGTCAGCGGCGCTCCAGCTAGCTTCTGATGAATGCGACTCGTCTGTGACGGAGCCAAGCTCCTCATTCATCAGCGCCTTGATCGGCCCGTCGCTGCCGCAGGACCGGCCAAATCTTGCCTAATTACAGCCGGGTTCCTGCGCGGGACACTTGGATCGGGGTTGTTAGTTTTGTCTGACGGATGGTGGCGACGGCGAGCTGTTCATCACGGTTTGCATGTAACGTAATGAGGGCTGCAGGTCCTTCTGTCAGACCTGTCGTCCTCGATATCCCACAGAGTCTTGCCGCCTTTCTTGGCCGGCGGCGTTTGGAAGCCGGGGATTCTCTCGGGATCCGCCAACTTTTGCTGGTCCTGCAGGAACGTGCAGAGCAACTCTTTCTTCAGGAAGTTGGAAGCTCTCGCAAGTGTTTCACGCCGCAGAGCGTCTCGTGTGACCACCTCTCGCCGCGTCTTTCGGTGCTGAAGCTGCCACCGACGCAACCAAGAGAGGGTGCCTCCGTTTCAGGACCCAAAGCGTTTGGCTGAGGAGCCACTGGGTGGGCGGTGCCATTCTCCACGCTGCTGACGGACTGTCACCACGGACGCGCTGTTATCTGGTGCTTCTTGTTCAGGCTCACCGTGGCGGCAAATGATTGAATTTGGATGCTCCACTGAGTCATAGCCTGGAATGTTGCAAAGCAACGGCTGAAGTGCTCACGTTTGTTGCAAGGCCTCCAAATAACAGTGTCGCATTCAGGAAAGACGTGATGCTTCATGACGGCGAAGCAGCCAGTCACTGGAGGAGCCGACTCCTCTCCTCGCTGGAGCCGCGGCGCGGCGCACCTTGCTAGCATCCTGATCTGGGCCCCAGTGGTGCGGCGTGGTGATTCATCTTGATCGCTCCGGTACTGAAGGGAGTGAGTCCCGTCATAATTCATCACAGCCGCAGTCAGTGGGGAAAATGTGAGAGGCTAACTCGCACTTGTTGGTCCGGGAGGCGGACGGTGGCGGGGAAAGAGCTCTTCAAGTTCCTCTGTGGAACTCTTAGCGACAGCGATGATGGATCGGCTCCTCACGCGTGGAACTTGGCATCGATTCTCCCGCACCTCTGTCCGGACCGCGGGCTTCCTCTGGACCTGAAGAATCCAGATAGTTGAGTGACGCCTCTCCTAGCAGTGAGGCCACAGGACACCGCGGCTCAGAGCCATGGCCCTGGACTGCGAGCACCTCAGGCTCTGCAGCGCCACCTTCACTGCTGGAGGATTCCTTTCCAGACAGCTCCAGATCTGGACTGGGTCTTGTGCCCAGAACTGCGTCGCCCGCCTGATGTTTCTGCATCCACTTCCGCTCCTCAGAGCCGCATTCCTGCAGGCACTTAGTCACAGGTGACTCATGCACTCGACAAGCTGTGCCATGTCCAAATCACTTTTTCTCACAGCCGCGTCTTAACAATGGGACACGGAGAGTGTGTAATCACGCGGCGCAGAACACGCAGACAAACAGCAATTACTGTGTTGAGAGCCAGACTCCTGCTGCTCCTCCTCCTCCTCCGTCAGATCTGCTCGGAGCACCCCCACCCCCACCCCCCCCACCCCGCCGGCCTCCGTCCTCCTCTGGGCCAGCAGGAGAAGACACAGAGACCTGGGCTCAGAGGTGGTGTCAGCAGAAGGCTGGGTGGACGAGACTTCCATCATGGTTCCTGTCAGGAGGAGCCATCATTCGCAGCCCCTGACAGACTACAGCAGTGAAGTTCACCTTATTATCCAGGCCTCCTGGAGTCACAGCTGATTGATGGCAGCTGGTTCCAGATCGGCGGCAAAACAAATAACAATCGCTGATGGATGTGGAGTCCAAGTTAAGTGTTCTTTTGAGGCCTTGTCTGTCATCGCGCCCAACCCTCCGTGGCGTCTGGCGCCCCCTGTCAGGCTCGTGCACTGACCCAGCAGGGTGCACTACAGGAGGCCAGTCGCAGACTCCCTCCTGGTCGGGTGTTACGGGGCGTCTCCCTGTCAAGGTTGTCAAGGATGGATGAATCTCATCAAACCTGAGCCCGGGTGCCCTCTGTCCCATCACAGCAACCCTCCGCTTCAAACGGATCCAGCAGATCACAAGCGTGGTGACACCGAGCCACGGAGGACTCGCTGATTAGTAACTAGTTGAGCTGAAGCGAAGCGCTGACGCGGACATTCCTGCCTCAGATTCATGAACATGAGCCAAGTGGGCTTCCGTACAGCGCAGAATGTTGCTTGGACTGAGAAGGCCAAACAAGTCAGCGGCGTCGGCTCCAGTGGCCGAAGCCTTGCTCCAGAGCCTGCGGGCAGGAGGAGGTGCTCGGGCTGACGACGGGTGGACCGTGTGGCCTGCTGCGGAGGCCTCCAGCCAGAGGCCGCCGCTGCGGCGCCCAGTTCGCCACCCAAAGAAATCCCGCCGTCTCAACTTGTCTGTGGCTTCAGGGCTTGATAGCAGAAGGCAAACAAAAGGGGATCATCGTGTATTAGGAGCGTGGCGAGGAGCAGATTGTGCGGCGACGCCACTCGGAGGAATCTCACTGTCACATGAACTGATTGTAAGTGCTGCTTTCCTCCGCAGAGCTCCTGGACTCCCGGGCAGCCCCGCCATCTCCGACCTCTCTCTGATCCGCCTCTCTCCCCACGCCGCGGCGGCGGTGGCGGCGAACGAGTCTCCCTTCAGCCCGCCTCATCCCTACGTCGGCCCTCACATGGAGCACTACCTGCGGTCGCTTCACGGCAGCCCCACTCTCTCCGTCATCTCTGCGGCTCGGGGTCTGAGTCCTGCTGAAGGTGAGACATCACCACTCACTGCTGGAGGCGCCGCACAGCTCTGTGACTCTCTTGATACGCTCCGCTACGTCGGTGAGGTGAGTTGGGTCGAGTTCCACGAGTCCAGGACTCTTGTGTCCCCTCCCTGTCATCGGGCAGAGATGTGGAGCGGAGCGGCTGCTTAGGCCGTGCTGAGGTCAGCGGTTGACTTCCTCTGACGGAGGAACCCGGGAGAGCAGACCATCTCAGATGACTCTGCTTACGTCTGAGGAAAACACCTCAGAAGATCAGTCGTCAGCTGCCGCCGCTAGCTTCGGCCAGCGAAGCCTCCAGGTGACCAGTCCCCGGGACAGCCAGATCTCGCCGTCCCCCCAGGTTATTTACGCAGCGGAGAGAGCAGCAGAGTGGCCTGCATTCCGTGCCAAAAGCTCTCTGCCACTTTATCAGTGACAGCATCTTCTGCGCACGGCTCCTCTCAGAAGGTTGGGAGGCATTGTTTACAGCGGCTGGTGATTTATGGCCGCTGCCAGCCGCTGGTGTGCGCGGGGCCGGCGAGGACAGGTCTGTCGCCGTGTGAACTCCATCGTTGGGAGACTCCTAGGGTTTGGATCTGAGCTCATTTGCATGGCTTTCCTCAAGTTCCTCTGAGGCCGACGCACTCACAAATCACCTGCCGGCACACGCACCTGCACCGCTAGCTCACACACACACAGTCCGGAATGAAACTTCCTGCAAGGCCCTGTGTCTCACGCCACTGCTGGCCTGAGTCGGGATCCGCTCCGCCACTGATCTGCCTGCTGTGTCGCTCGTCATTGCAGAAGGTCAGCAGCAGTGGCGCCGAGAGTGTTGCCGGCCTGTGGGGCACGAGGGTCCGACCCCTCCTGGACCTGGTGACTCTGGAAGGGTTGGGCCGTTGAGCAGCACCCAACGCAGCGGCGCCGTCCTCTGGTTATTTTGGCTGTAGTTGGGAGGCTGGCCGTGGCCTCTCGTGTCACTGAGCGAGTGACTGGGGCCGCTGCAGCAGCACAAACACAAGCGTGGCCTCACAGGATCTGATGGCCCTGGGGTCCTGTATCCGTCTCCGGCGGTTACGGGTTGCCGTGGTGGGTGCACAGGTCTGCGTTAGGGAGCCACACTTGGGCACCAGGGCACACACACTCGACTCAGCAAGGTCCTCCAGGGCCGACCAGGTCCACAGCCATGCAGCGCCCGTCACCTGCCTGACTCGCAGTCGGGGATGAGACGCGTTGCCACAAGTCATTTCAGCTGCAGGTGAGTGGGACAGGCGTCAGACTTGACCCCGTTTTTTTCCCTCTCCTTAGTAAGCCACGAACACTTGAAGGACCGGGCCCTTTTCGGTCTCCCCCCTCCCCCGCACGGGACCAACCCCACGGAGTACTACCACCTGATGGCCAGCGCCAGCCAGCGCAGCCCGTACGGAGACCTCCTGATGCAGAGTGGCGCGGCGGCGGCGGCGGCGGCGGCTCACCTGCCGGACTACATCAGTCCTGTGGATGGTAAGAGTGGTGTCTGAGGCCCGCGATGGTTTGGTGCGCAGTTTAGTCAGACTTGCAGGTGTCCAACACAGTGGAGCCAGGGTCTTGGTGCAGGCCACAGCTGGGTGAGGCACTGGAGTCGCTCTCCTACATTGGTTCACGCGGTGAGCGACTCCTCTCCCTCGCATGTCGTCCAGAAGTGCTTGCGGATGACTCGGTTTCTCGATAGTGACCCCTTCATCCAAGCCAAGTTACGAGATCAGGAGCGAGGAAAGAAGACACGGAACATCCTGGCGATTCATCGTCAGGGACCCGTTTAAGGGGCAGGAGGAGGGTGCGGCGAAACTGTAGCCTCTTCTTCTCCCTCTGCACCAGCTCTGCACCAGCTCCGTGACCATCCTGCCCGCACATGTTTGCTCCTGCAGCCGCAGCCCCCGACCCCTCCCCCCGTCCCGCCGGTCTTCTGTGTGATGTGGTCAGTGTTTGGCCACGCGGCCGGGTCGGGGCCACTTCCACTGCGGCCTCCAGACACCGGGCCCATGTTGACCCAGGCAGACCCGGGCTTCACGGACGGACTGAGCTGGAATCAAAGGCCTTACAGAAGCTCCGGGCAGCAGCAGCAGCAGCAGCAGCAAACATCAGCTCCGTGCCCAGCGCCTGCTTTGGACGGCTGCTCAGATCAAGCCCCATTAAACAAACAGTTTATGCAGTAATATTCAGCAGACCCACCGCAAGAACTGGGCGCCCTCACTGAACCCTCCTGCTTCTCACTGACAGGAGCTGCAAGGTGGACAACACTGAGCTCTGCTGTCCAGCGGCTGCGGACACAAGCGCCACTATGGCCCTGTTGGCAAGCCGACGGCTCTCTTGGGCTTCTGCTATAAATCACAGCCAGTCGTGTCCAGCTCGCACGCCGGGCTGGGGGGCGGGTTCTGAAGCAGAGTTCTGAGGATCCGTCAGCAGCAGGTGCTGGACTGGTATCGCTGACACTTGGTTTGGTCCTGGCAGGTCCGACTCTGGCGTTGTGTTCTGTCCAAGGTCAAAAGTGGAGGAGCACGAGTCTGTTGCAGCGGAGGCCCGGGGCCCCTCAGACTTGCATACACAAACACTCGAGCGTGTTGGTTCTGGAGCCTGTGGCCGGGAGCGTGTGTGCCAGTAAATAGAGCTGCCTTCGTGTGGAAGCCGGGGACTAATGCGGGCCCCTGTGCCGCGCTCGCCCATAAAAGTCGCAGTGTTGGTTTGAGATTTATCTGAAAAATAAACACACGCTGAAGAAAGCAGGGGCCCTCCTGGCAACCCGTCCAGCCGGGTGGGGGGAGGTTGCAGAGGAGCTCCCTGGGGAGCGCAGGAGTGGAGTGAGGAGCTCCGGAGAGAAGGGACGTCAGTGGGCAGCCACAGGCCTGAGAGGGACGGCTGGATCACTGGGGGCGTCTGAGGGAACAATCGGGGAAGAGGCCTGTGCTGCCATCAAAGCCTCCCATGGAAGTGTGTTTGGAGCGACTGTGTGAAGTAACCACACATAATGCTCTTCCCTCTGCTCCATCACTGCGTCTGTAATTACGGCCCTGGATAAATCCCCGTCCCACAATTACCACCAGCCCTTGTTGCCGTCCCACAGAGCAACAGCGCCAGGCTCCCCCTGCCTGGGCAACATCTGTTTTCTCGCGCTCTGCCGGAACCTGCTCGCCCTTTCAATGATACCCTCCAGCGACGGAGTCGTTCCTGCGCTGTGAGAAAGGTACACCGCCAGAGAAGGGCCCAAACACGGCGGCTGCTCCGCACCGTTCGCCGCACGCTGCGACCTGCTGGCTACGTGTGCCAGGGAGTTGGCTGTGGGGGCGGAGCAGGAGACCCGCGTTACACAAGAGGAACCGTCCGTCATCAGGTCTGCTGCCGAGGCAAGTCTGTGTCCTGGAACCCCTGGAGCGGTGCCACAGACCGGGGGGACTCGGAGTGGACCCAGGGTCTCCGGAGTGACGGGCGATCATCGCCCCCTACAGGTTGCTGGTCAGTGGGCGACTCAGTATCTTCAGCGCGATGGTTGAAGAGACAAAACCAGGTGCACGGAGGTGAAGCGTGTCCACGCTTGGTCAGCGACACGAGCCACCTCAGGACCAGCTCGCTGCCGGGGCAGCGGAGCCCGTGTTAGCCGTTCAGAAGTGACTGGGTCAAACCTGGATCCTGACTTCACCGTGTCTCTCTCACTTCTCCTGTCTGCAGGCGCCTCGTAACTAGCTGCACATGGCGCGTTTTTACGACTCGCCACCTCCAACCACAACAGTCTTGGAAGTGAGACGCGAGTTTACGGCCGCCAGTCTGGTGCGGCGATGATCACGCCTGGATTCATTTGGTCTGAGAGGTTCTGAGGTCTGCCAGGAACCCAGCGAGAGCGTGGAGCTCTGCAGCTCAGCCGACCAGCCCCGGCCTTCTGCTCTGTTTAAAGTGCCTCCGCTCCACTCGGAGCAGGCTTGTTTGTGGCAGCCATTTCACTTTTAGTCTTAGTTCCTGTCTCTAGGACGAGAACAGTTTTAGTCCCACTTGAGTCTGGCCGAACCCTTGAAGCGGTCCTGAGACTCTGTGACTCCGTCCTCTTGCTGGCGGATCTTCTCTCACCACTGCTGTCTCGTTTCCAGTCTCACGTTTCTCCAGCCCACGGATGACGCCTCGGCTCAGCAGGAAGAGGGCGCTGTCCATCTCGCCGCTGTCGGACGCCAGCATCGACCTGCAGACCATGATCCGCACCTCGCCCAACTCGCTGGTGGCGTACATCAACAACTCGCGCTCCAGCTCGGCCGCCAGCAGCTCCTACGGACACCTGTCGGTGGGCGGGATCAGGTGGGTCGCCGGCGCTCGCCCTGCTGCGGCCACGGCTCTGACGGCTCGGTCCTCTCTCGCAGTCCGTCCTTCAGCTTCCCTCACCCCATCAACCCTGTGGCCTACCAGCAGCTGCTGTCGCAGCAGCGGGGGCTGAACGCCTTGGGCCACACGCCTCCGCTCATGCAGCCGGCGGCGGCGCCCTTCTGCGCCCGACAGCACGCTCTGACCGCAGCCTCGCCCATCGCACCCTCTCTCACCAGCTCCGAGGCCAACCAGGTGAGCTGCACAGTCCCAGGGCAGACTGAGACGCAGATTTGCCTCAGTGTTTCTGGACTGGATTTGTGTCGGAGATGCCGCCGACATCGGTGGAGGTTGCGACCTCTGCTCTTGCTCTTCCTATTTCCTCGAGCAGAGAACAGTTTGTCTGAACTGTTCAGGTCCTGATCCGGCCGTTGAAGGCTCTTTCCTCTTCCAGAACGCCGGCGGCGACCCGGCGGTGAGCAGCACGGTCAACCCGCTGACCACCAAGAGGACCAAGGTCAAGACGGAGGCGGACGGCCCTCTGCCCATCTCCCCGACCTGCCAGGTAACTGGAGCGGCCCCGGCGCCGCCGTCGCCTCGGGGCCTAACGCCTCGTGCCTGCAGGACCACGGCGGCGGGATGCTGGACCTGAGCGATGACCTGGACAAGGACGAGTGCAAGCAGGAGCCGGAGGCCATCTACGAGACCGACTGCCACTGGGAGGGCTGCGGCAAGGAGTTCGACACGCAGGAGCAGCTGGTCCATGTGAGTGTGAGCGGGAAGGCTGGTGGCGCGCGTGGCCCTGAGCCTGTCGCTGGTCTGAGCAAACTCTGCTCCTCATTAGTCCAGAAACGGATCCCTTCCTGTGGACTTGACACGCGATAATGAGCCACTGGCCGGTGCCCTGCAGCCCTGCCACCTCTGACCCCTGACCCCGTAAATCCATCGTCGTGCCAGCAGCTCTGGGGCGGCGCTCTCACCTCCGCTCCGGCCGCCGCGCGGCGGGGTTCTGGGGCGCTGCTCCCCGGCAGCTCGTAACGGCTCGGTGACGCTGGCTGCTGGAGCTGCGTTTGTGTTTCCAACAGAAGCCTCCGCTCTGACAGCAGTCGTTCCGAACGCCGCTCCTCGACTCCAGAAGCCGCGCTCCCTTCCTCCGAGTGCACGGTGATTGATTGAAACTGGTGTGGCGGCCCAGAATAGCGCGGCTGGGCCCGGCACTTGTGCCGCTCCTCCACCACAAACAGACGGCAGCAGAGCGCAGCGTTCACGCCGCCGCCCCAGGCTGCGCACCTCGCTGGCAGTGGCAGAGACTTGACATACCAGAGTTTTACCCCCAAAACTGGAGTCCTTTTTTGAATGTCGTGCACTTTTCTGGCCGGAACATCATACAGCTGTGATTTCATGGCTCCATTCTGCTCCTCCTCCTCGCGTCTGCTCTCTGAGGCGACACCTTTTCACTCGCCGGACTACAGAGTCTGGATGGCCGACGAGGTGCTGTGACTCCCAGTGGATTCAGACTCCTGTTATGGAAGGAGGAGGAGTCAGGAGGCGGAGCCTGATCTGAATTTCTCCGCAGCACATCAACAACGACCACATCCACGGAGAGAAGAAGGAGTTCGTGTGCCGCTGGGAGGAGTGTTCCCGGGAGCAGAAGCCCTTCAAGGCCCAGTACATGCTGGTGGTCCACATGAGGCGCCACACCGGGGAGAAGCCTCACAAATGCACGGTGAGAGAGTCGTGACGCGCCTGGATGACATCATCGACCCGAGTCATTCCGCAGCCCCCAAGGTAGCTTCAAGCACTGACTCGTGAAGTGTGTTCCCGCCTCTCAGGCCTCAAGTGTGTGTCATCTGCACGCACATGCAGGTGTGTTTGTGAGCCTTGTGGGGACCGCTCCTGGCCATCGCCCTTCCCCCAGCCTCTGGACACGTGGCTCGCCTGAAGCAGACTGAAACCCAGTTAGAATAATGGGGTTCAACCCTCTAAACCTTGTGAGGACAGGCCAACGCCAAGCAGCTCCGCTTCAGGCCTCAGATGGATGAGAGAGAGCTCTCTGTTCCAGCTGACTCTGACTCCTCAGCAGACTCTGCTCCAGCAAGTCACTTGCTGTCTGAAGCGCAGGGAGGAGTTTGGCGTCTTCAGAGTGTCAGGCTCTGGGAAACGTCGGTCAAGGGACTGACAAGATGGGTGCCAGGGGCCAGAGGAACTCGCCGAAGGGCTCTTTGCACGTGCCATTCTGATCAGACTCGCTCTTGCCGTGAAGCTGGGTGGCGCTGTTGGAGTTCCTCAGGCTGCGAAGGCGTCTGCCAGAGACCTGGAGCGGAGCCCGCTCCGGCAGCAGAGGCTGATGTCCGCTGGCTGAAACGCTTCCGTGTCTGTTCACAGTTTGAAGGCTGCACCAAGGCGTACTCGCGGCTGGAGAACCTCAAGACTCACCTCAGGTCCCACACCGGCGAGAAGCCGTACGTGTGCGAGCACGAAGGCTGCAACAAGGCCTTCTCCAACGCCTCCGACCGGGCCAAGCACCAGAACCGCACCCACTCCAACGAGGTGTGCCGCCTCTCTGCAGAGAGCCTGGTTGGTCTGGAGCGCGGCTGACCTTCTCCGTGTCCCCGCAGAAACCTTACGTGTGCAAGATCCCGGGCTGCACCAAGCGCTACACCGACCCCAGCTCGCTGCGGAAGCACGTCAAGACCGTCCACGGACCCGAAGCCCACGTCACCAAGAAGCAGCGGAACGACGCTCAACCGCGCTCGCACCCGCCAAAAGCCAACGGCGAGAACGAGGTGAATTCCCGGCACGGAGGTGGGAGCGTGGACGGCAGGGGTGAGGCCAACGGTGCCTCCAGAGGAGCGGAGGACGGCCTGCAAGTCAAGTCCATCAAGACCGAGAACTCCATGGTAAGTTCTGCCCTCTGACCGCCGACTCCAACGAGAAGCCGCGCCGCACTGGCTGGGCCTTAACCGGGCGGTCCCAGACTAGCGTCATCATCTCGGAGCTCTGTGGTCAGGAACGGCTGACCAGACCCGCGCCTGCTCTCTCGGGTCGAGGGGGGGTCCAGGACAGCACCGGGGCCTTTAGACTGAGTCGGTCCTTGTTGACCTGAGACGGCCTTCGTGTGACTCGTGCCTGACTCGGGACCGCGTGTTGGTCGGCTCCTCTCACTGTCCGCGAGACTGCTGTTGTGGGTGGCGCCACCACTGCATGCCCCTCCCTCTGTCAGCGCCAACTAACCTGACTCTCTGGTCCTTCCTAACCCACTGGCTCTCACCTCAGCTTGCTCTCTCTCTCCCCCCGCAACCCTCCTCTCGGACAGGCGTCTCTGAGGTGAGCACTTCCTTCTTGTTGTGGTCGGCAGCTTCTTCCTCTTCTGCATGCGGATTGTTGCCTTGCTATGTGGGACACGCGTGTCTGCGGCGCTGTGAAGACAAACACATCAAATGGATCCTTCTGTCCACCAGATCACTGGCGCCAGCCTCGGCGGCGGATAAAAGCGCCGGGCGCATGAATATTCAGGGCCGAGGGTGTTGGAGCGTGTTGGAGCGGCCCACAAATGGTGCCAGGATCCAGCTGTGATCAAGACTTAAGTTCATTTTGGAGCAGTTTGACTCGCTGTTGTTCCGCCCAGCCCTCATCTATTATCCACCAGAGCTTCCTGTTGTAAATAAATCAACCTCATCAATAGTTGATGGAGGCGTTGGCCCACATCAAGTTCGGCTAAACACAATCAGAATTCCACAACTTTGCTTCTCATTGGATATTTATGATGCGGCCGGCTCCTGACTCAAACCTCGGCGTCCGTCAGTGGGAGTCTAGAGCTCCGAGGCTGGCGACGGGAGTCGTGCCAAGGGCTGCGCTGGTCGGCCACTTCCAAAGTTCTGACCCAGCACACGCGCGGCTCGCTTGCCGGGTCCCACTCTACACGCGGTGGGAGTCATCTGCAGGGGAGTCCCAGGCCCCTCAGCTGGGGCCAGTCTCCTCTGCGCCTCCATACATTACGATAGGAGGAGGCGTCTGACGCACCGGGCGCTGGGCTCCTGCTCCAGAAGCCCATGTTCCCAGCCATGACCTCTGCCTCCGTGTGCCCGGTCCGGCTCGCTCCCCTTTGTTTTCCATCTGAACTCAAGCTCCGTTTTGACCAGGAACTCATGAGCTTTCCCGTGGTCTCCCCGCAGACGTACCAGTCCAGTCCCGGGGGCCAGTCATCGTGCAGCAGTGAGCCGTCGCCTCTCGACAGCGGAGTAGAGATGGCCGTGCGCGGCGGGGGCAGCTTCGGGGAGGAGTGCCCTCTGGTGGACTCCACTGTTCCCGCTGGAGGCCAGCAGGCCGGTGTGGGGCTCCAGATGAGGAAGGTGGCGGGTCATGGCGGCGCGGTCACCATCAAACTGGAGAACGTCAAAAAAGAAAGGCTGAAGACAGTCAGGGACGCCTGTCCGTGGGGCGGCTCGGCGCCGTACCTGCCGCAGGGACCCCGCATCGCCACCAGGCTGCCTCCCATCCCTGCAGCGGGTGAGTGTGGGAGCAGCATCCGCGCGGCCGCCTGAGGGCCGTCTGACCTCTGTCCTCCCCAGCAGGGTCCCTGCTGGAGAACTCGGGTGTGGGCCAGAGGTGGAGCGCGGAGCAGCCGCCGTGTGAGCTGACGCTGCTGAACCAGCTGAACGAGCGGAGGAGCAGCGGCACCAGCACCGTCAGCTCGGCCTTGAGCCGCCGCTCCTCCGGAATATCGCCCTGCTACTCCAGCCGCCGCTCCAGCGAGGCGTCCCAGTTCGGAGCCAACCGGCACAACAACGTCAGCTCGGCCGACTCCTACGACCCCATCTCCACGGACTTGTCTCGGCGCTCCAGCGAGGCCAGCCAGTGTGGGGGAGGCGGAGTCAGTCTCCTCAGTCTGACCCCAGCGCAGCACTACCGGCTCAAGGCCACGTATGCCGCCGCGACCGGCGGGGCCCCCCCGACCCCTCTGCCCAACATGGAAAGAATGAGCTTGAGAACCCGGATGGCGCTCTACACGGACTCCCAGGACAGCACGGCGCACCCGTTCCATCAGCCGCCGCCCGGCTCTGTGCCGCGCCGCTGCAGCGACGTCGGCTACGGCAGCCGCAGCATGATGCCGCACGAGGTTCCCAACAGCCTGCCGCGGCGCGCGAGTGACCCTGTGCGCCGCCCGCCGGTGGAGCCGCACTGCTGCCCGCGGGTCCAGCGCTACAACAGCATGGGCAGCATGAACCTCGCCAACATGCCGATGGAGCGGCGTCAGGCGTTAGCGTCGCAGGGCTGCGCTCGCTCTGACGGCAGCCTGCAGCGCTACCCGTTCCACCCCAGACCGCCCAGCATTTCTGAGAATGTAGCAATGGAGAACATGGCTGTGGACGACACGGTGACCGAGCCGGCCGGAGACGACGACATGGTTCTGCCAGACGATGTGGTTCAATATCTCCGATCCCAAAACGCTGCCCACGCTCCACTTGAGCCGCGCTCAAACGGCCAGGGGGGCGGCTACCACGCGGCCTTGGCTCCGCCTGCCTCCTTTTACGGACACCGGAGGATGGCGATGGTGGACGGCAACATGAACCGGCCGGGTCATCAGGTCGACTCCCAGCAGTTCCAGGCCGGGCCCAGCAAGAACAACATGCCTGTGCAGTGGAACGAGGTCAGCTCGGGCAGCGTGGAGCCCACGGGCCAGCTCTCCAAACCAGGCCCGCCTCTTGTCCGGGGGAACCTGGCCGTGGTGCAGCAGAGGCACAGCTTTGCTTCCTTGGCAGCACATGGCCTGACGAGTAATCAGCAGGTGGCGCCGATGAGCCAGAACCTTCCCGCGCAGGGCCACTTGGACCAGGGCGGCCTGAGAGTCTCGAACCTCTCCCTCCCGCAGCAGCCGAGGCACCCCAGCCTCTGCCAGCAGACCAGTCCTCAGCAAGGCGTCGGTCAAGAGACGCTCCCCGATGCTCTGTCCGGGAGCGGGAGGCCGCTCAGGGCCAGCGCAGGGAGCCATGACCTCCAAGGCTGCCGAGAGAGGGGCCAGGCCGCGGCCTGTTCTCACGGCGCCGTCATGTCGCACAGCGTCCAACACGGATGCGGAGGCGCGATGCAACCCAGGCCTCCGGGGGAGCCCAGGTCCAGACAGGGCACGGGGGCCGGCAGAGGCCCCAAGTCGTCGGAGCTACGCTCCAGCGTGGCCCAGCTCACGTCGGAGGCCAGTCCAAAGAGGCCCGCGGGCTCCGAGCTCGGCCACTCTGAGAGCAGGCTTTTCTACCAGGCGCAGGTCCAGGTCTACGAGGCGTCTGCCGTGGGCCAGGCCGACATGTCGCCCCGCGCCGGCCAGGGAGCCTCCCCGGGGGTCGACCACGTCTCCAGCAGCACCGCCGACTCGGAGCAGGTCCAGATGGACTTCGACAGCATGCTGGACGACGGAGAGCACTCCAGCTTGATGTCGGGGACCCTCAGCCCCGGCCTGCTGCACAGCCTCTCGCAGAACTCCTCGCGCCTCACCACGCCTCGCAACTCCGTCGCGCTGGCCTCGCTGCCCGCCGGCATGGGCAACATGGCCATCGGGGACATGAGCTCCATGCTGACGGCGCTAGCGGAAGAAAGCAAGTTCCTCAACATGATGAGCTGAGAGTGGAGATGCCGAGCGTGGTGACACACGTCGGGGTCGTCTGCGCCGCCTCCCGACCCCTGATGCTCTGTTGTCGGAAGTGTGGCGTGACAATCGCTGAGCTTCACGGAGCTGTGTGTAAATGGAAGCCATATTTTAGCAGCATGTATAGCCTGTCCCAGCAGGCGCCGCCCTCGTGCCTGGCTGAGACTGGCCGCTGTTTTCTCATGGAGTCTGTGAGCGTCCGTGACTCCATGCTTCTGACGGGGTCGACGACGAGTCGCGGGATCTCACACGGGGGAGGTCCGGATTCAGACGGTCCCGCGTGACGACCGGCGTCAGTTCAGCCGGAGGTGAGCAGGAGCCGTGTTGACTTCACACCTGAGGTCAGGCGGCGGCGCCTCGGCCGCAGAACACCTGAACCCGCTGCACGAGCTCCACCTCCTGTCGCCGCCCACGGCAGAAGGAAGCCGCCAGCTCAAGTGGTCCAACATCTTGTGGCGTAACGGGCGCTTTGATGGCGGCGCTGGCTCCGGGTGGCGGCCCTTGTAAAGACATGTTTCCGGCCCTCTGGATCAGAGGCTCCCAGCTCACCAGGGTGAACGATTGAAGAGGGCCAGGACGTGCCTCTGCGACCCCTGAGCGCCGGTCTCTGACAGAATACTCAAGTAGCTCTGTGTGTTCGCGGAGAGCGCCGGCTCTAATTAGCACGCGCCCCCCTCGCCCCCCCCCCCCGGCCCCCGGGGCTCTGGATGAACTGCAGAATCCATGAAGGGACTTTGATTTCCTCCTCCGGACGCCCCCCCCCGCGGAGCCCGACTTGAGCTGTGTGTCGGTGTGAATGTGTGTAAATAGCTTTTGTACATTTCAAATAAACTATGGCCTGACTGTCGGAGTCCTCTTTGGAAGCCCGCCCCCGGAGGCCACATGAAAGCTCGCTGTTTTTGGCGGGAAGTCGAGCTGCTGCAGGCTCTGGCTGACACGTCTCCTCGCCGGGCGGCAGGTACCAGAGGGGAGGAGCCCCACCGTGAGGGACCCGCGGCTCCCGTCTGAGTCAGGTGCATGTTGAGAGTCCGGCTCCTGCTGCGTCCCTCTGGCTGGGACGTCTTTACCCCAGTCACTGAGTCAGACCTTCCAGTCTCACTGACTTGAACCAAGCATGGTTTCTGAGGACAACGACTCGCACCGCCAACACGTTCGCTTTCCGCCGCTGCCGTGCGAGTCATGTGGCCCACACTGGGCTTCCTGTGATGTCAGCAGACAACAGCGCAGGCTCCTCCGTCCCGTCCCCTGCTGGGACCCGTCTCAGAACTGGACCGGTCATCCCCGCGTCCCCCCCCCACTGACGTCACTCCGCGGAGAGTGTTTTGTTTCGGCTGGTGGTTCGCTGGTCCACGGACGTGCGATGAATCGTTGTCACCTAAAATGTGACATTTTGACACGTGGAGTGCTAAAAGCCACTCGCGCATCTGACCCCTGGAACTGGCTCCCGCCACATGACTCACTTTCTGAGGCAAAACAACATGAATATTTCACCTCACCTCCGCGTTGGAGTCATGTTTTGGAGAAATGGTGGTCCTCTGAGAGAAGGCTGCGTTGCATGAAGAACTGCCGCAGGACAGGAGCGTCGTGACGGAGGAGGCCACCGTGGCGTGAAGGAAACTTGGACCCATCAAAGGGAACTAACCGGATTCAGCTGATCACGGAAGCGTCGACACAAACGGAGCACGTCCAGCCAATCCCTGAAACGCTGCGTGGGCCGGTGGAGAGAAGCCAGCTTGACCTTGACTCTGACGTTCCGAAGAAAGCGTGGCTGGGTCACATGAGCTGTGACGCCGCCGGTCACGAGGAGACAAGGGAGCTCTGTCCCAGCTAGTCAGGACAGCAGGCAGGGCACAAGCAGAACCATGGCGGGGCTGGGTACTGGCCCCGGGGTCGTAACTCTGGCCCTCAGAGGAAGCCCTCTTCTCTCACTCCACTCACTGTGAGGCCTGAGCCTCCGGCTGGGACTCGAGCTTTGATTGACGACGGTGTCACGTGGGAGGCGTCCCAGAGCGACGCTGCAGGAGAGAGTCTTGCGACCTCTGCTGGACGAACCTCTTCCCTCCCCGCCGTCCGGCTCTCACCGTGGCTGAAGGGGCACTTTCCTGGTCAGGGAGGCCCGACTCTGCTCTTTGGCTCACGTGGGCTTTGGCTGCAGGAGAAAACAGAGCGAGCTCTGGGAAGTGTTCGACCACTTTAATTAACCCCGTGTAGATTTTTCTGCTCTGTTGTAGAAAAGTCTGGGTTTTTTCTGCCCTGTATCATTTGGTTTGGCTGTTCCAATTGGGGATGTCGCTGTTGTCTGACACACGTTCATCACTGCTTTCATCCGTGTTTGTTTTCATTTTAGGTTCAGTCCTGCTGTTTTTTGCTCCGGTTGTGCTTCTGCTTTTCTTTCTAGGTTTTGCCGTCACTCTGGGTTTGATGAATTCTCGCCCATCGTCCTCCATGTGGTCGGTTCCTTTCACTGGATCTGTCTGTCTCTTCATTTTCTTCCACCAAAGCACCCTCCACTGCGCCCTTTCATGATCACCCTCTTTCCTTCCTCCCACCACCTGTTCAACCCCCCCCCCCCCCCCTCTGGTGCCCCCACTTGCGCTGCTGTTTCACTTCCTCCTTAGTTCACCTCAGTGTTCACACTCTCATTCACTCCACTTTCAGTCCCCTCCCGAATCAATCAATCAATCCGCTGTGTCACACTTGCTCACCCTCTTGTGCGGCTGACCTTCCCCGGAGGCTCCGGATGAGGCGGCGTGGAGCCCAGCGTGCGTCCCTCCTCTCCGCAACACTTCACCAGCGCTCAACTGGCACAGATGGAGTCATCGTGATCCTCTACTCTCACCAGGAATCGGAGGTTGCTTATTGAGCATCATGTAGAGCTGTCTGCGGTGAGACACGACGTGTTTCAGCAGCGGAGACTTGCATCCAGACAGGATCTTACGGACCGGTGACACCACTTGCCCCGGTCTGGACAGCTCCTTGGTCAGAAGTTCCTCAGTGATGAAGGGAGGGACGTTGGATAGAACTGTCCTCGTGGCTGGCAGCGCGAGCGGCTGCACGGCGACTTCACCACACGGCTCACCTTCTCCACACGGCTCACCTTCTCCACCCGGTCCAGGAATATGACCACGCCACTGTTCATCCGAGCAGCCGATCTGATGCTGCTGTGCCCGACCTTCCCCCCCACAGCCAGACTGCAGGGGAAGGTGGCAGTGACTTTAATCCCGTGTTTGCGGGTTAAAGATTTGAACTCCGCGCCAGCCATGGCGTGAGCCACGCGGCACCAGGAGTTCAAACCTGTAGCCCACCAAACAGCCCACAGAGAGACACCAAAGTGAACTGCTAATGTGATCTGTAAACAATACACCCGTCAAGTTACTATTAATTCATGAAGACAAAATGAAATAAAGTTCGAAAAATCCACTCGCTCCCAGCATGCACTCCTGGGGGGGGGGGGATGAGAGGGAGAGAGAGAGAGAGAGAAGGAAGGAGAGAGAGAGAGAAAGAGAGAGTGCAGAATCAATGCAAACATGTCCAGGGACAAATCAGGCCTAATAAGGACCTGGTGTCCAAACAGGGGGCCCTGCTGACCTCAGGACACCTGGCTGGCTCCCAGTTGGGTTCACCTCAGGGTCAAGAGGTCGAAGAGCAGGAACAAACCCAGCCGTCCCAACATGGACTCAGGAGTTGGGCCGCAGCTCAGGATCAAACACGCTGGACACACACACACACAGGCTTGTGTTGCTGTCCCTGTGGGGACATTGTGAGGTTCCTCATCACCCTTTCCCCAGCCTCTCACTCACTCTAAACCTCACCCTCCAAAACACATGGCTCACCTGAACCAGGCCTCTGGGCCCAGTTAGTTTGAGGTCTTTGTCCTTTGAATTGAGGTTTGGACCTGTACGAGGCAACACACGCACGATGGACCGGGGTCACATGGTTTAATGGCTTCACACACAGATCAGAAGTGAACAGTCACATGGTCAGCGGGAGAACTGCCGCTTGTCGCTCCTGCCTTTATTGACGTGTTTGAAGATTTTGGACTTGTGGACGTTCTTCGACTTCTGGTATCCGAATCCTCCGCCGCCGCCGCGCTTCATCAGCTTGGCGCCTTTGCTGCTGTTGACGTCTGCAGAGCGCAGTGAAGGAAAACGGCTTCTGAGCGGACACCGAGCGCCACCTGCTGGCTCGGCAGGGGAACGCCGCTTCAAAGAAAAGCAGACCATCTCCAGACAGTTGAGCTCTGGACTCACTGCTGCTGAGACTCGACTCCCTGGGCCGAGGAGTCACCACTCACCCTGACATGACGCCACAGCTTTGCTTGACCTTCTCATGAAGGAAGCCACAGGCCCAGAAGGAAAACTGGTAGCAACCACCACATCTGCGAGCGCGACTCTCAGTCAGTGAGCGACCAGAGTGTTGCAACTTATTCACTTGAATTTGACATCGAGTGACATCACCTGACCCGAGGGCCTCAGCGGTCACTTGTCCGGAGCACGGACTGAGGAAAGGATACTGAGGTCCACGAACGGCGGCACCTTGAACCCGAACGACTGCGCCACCATGGGGAGGTTGAGCGTGTTGACGCTGTAGATCTGCTTGAGGGAGTGCGAGTCGTACGCCCTCACGTAGGACTTGTAGGCCTCCTGAGCCGACTTGTGCAGGTAATAGTTCTTTTCGATCAGTTTCTCCAGCTACAACCAGAGGAAGGCACATTTTGAAGCTGAGCGAAGAGCGCCACCTGGTGTCGCTCTGCTACATGAGAGCGAGCTGCTGAGAGTCCAGACCGTGTCGAGACTCGAGCGTGCAGAGACGGAGCGGCACGGTCCAGATCTCTGCGAGCGCCGGTCCCGACACCGTCATCGACTGCAGCCATGAGCGCGGCGGTCCGTGAGATCGTACCTGGGACTGGATGTCGGAGATTTTGCTCCAGGAGAACTCAAACTCACTGAGAGGCACCTGGAGGACAAGAGGCCGGTTAAAGCGGCGCTCAGGTGTTTGAGCACATCAGCTCAGCTGAGCCGTACCTTGGCCTGCTTCAGGAACCGCAGGAAGCCCAGCTCCTCGGGCCTCAGGATGAGGAGGGCGTGGCCTCGGCCGTCCACGCCCCGCGCCGTCCGGCCCACTCTGTGGATGTACTCCTGCGGACGGAAGAGCCGGTCACTTGGGTTCAGATCTCCACTGATGGGACAACCGGCTGCGGACCTTGGGGTCGTCGGGGGGGTCGTACTGGACGATCCAGTCCACTTCAGGGATGTCCAGGCCACGAGCGGCCACATCCGTGCACAGCAGGATCCCCGAGTCGGCGTTACAGAACTGGAAGAAGGTGGTGGTGCGCTTGGTCTGCTTCTGCTTCCCCTGGAGGAGGAGGAGCAGGGAGGAAGAAGATAAGGAGGAGAAAGAGGTGGAGGAGGAAGATGAGGAGGAGGAGGAGCAGGAGGAAGAGCAGGCGAAGCAGAAAGAAGAGGAGGAGGAGGAGGAAGAGGTGGAGCAGGAAGAAGAGGAAGAGGAGCAGGAGGAAGAGGTGGAGCAGGAGGAGAGGAGGAGGGAGAAGAGGAGGAGGAGGGAGAAGAGGAGGAGGAGGAGCAGGAGGAAGAGGAGGAGGAGGAGGAAGAGGAGGGAGAAGAGGAGGAGGAGGGAGAAGAGGAGGAGGAGGAGCAGGAGGAGGAGGAGGAGGGAGAAGAGGAGGAGCAGGAGGAGGAGGAGGGAGAAGAGGAGGAGGAGGAGCAGGAGGAAGAGGAGGAGGAGGAGCAGGAGGAAGAGCAGGCGAAGCAGAAAGAAGAGGAGGAGGAGCAGGAGGAATAGGTGGAGCAGGAAGAAGAGGAAGAGGAGCAGGAGGAAGAGGTGGAGCAGGAGCAGGAGGAAGAGGTGGAGGAGGAGGAGGAGCAGGAGGAAGCGGAGGAGAGGAGGAGGAGGGAGAAGAGGAGGAGCAGGAGGAGGAGGAAGAGGAGGGAGAAGAGGAGGAGGAGGAGGAAGAGGAGGGAGAGGAGGGAGAAGAGGGAGAAGAGGAGGAGGAGGAGCAGGAGGAAGAGGAGGGAGAAGAGGAGGAGGAGGAGGAGGAGGAGGAGCAGGAGGAAGAGGAGGAGGAGGAGCAGGAGGAAGAGGTGGAGCAGGAGGAGGAGGGAGAAGAGGAGGAGGAGGAGGAGCAATGGAAGGGGCGGGGTCTTACGTGGATGGCCATGACGGGGAGGTCGATGTAGTTGAGCAGCTCATAGTGGAACTTGACAGACATGCACGAGGAGAAGAAGACCATCAGCTTCTTCTTGCGATTCTTCTTCTTCAGGAAGGTGAAGAGCAGCAGGAAGCGCTTCTCTGAGGGACACACCACGTAGCCCTGGACACACACACACACAGCTCAGAGGCGCTCGGCGGCGCCCGGCGGAGCCTGCACTCTACCTGCTCCAAGCCGTCCACCGTGGCCTTGTCCTTGTTGTCGTCCACGCCCACGTACAACGGCTCCTTCTTCAGAGAGATGCGAGCCAGGTCCTCCACCTTCCTGGTCTGAGTGGCTGAGAAGAGCATGGTCTGCCTTCGCTCTGCAGGACATGGAGGTCAGAGGCGGAGCCCCAGAGCAGCTGCAGCTGAGCTGAGCTGGGACTCACTGGGCAGCAGCTTGATGATCTGCTTCAGCTCCTCCTCGAAGCCCACCTCCAGGATGCGGTCGGCCTCGTCGATGATCAAGCACTGCAGGTTCTTGAACATGAAGCCCGGCGTGTTCTGAACACAGAACCGTCAGCGCTCATCACCTGGCGGATCTGGTCTGGCTGGAGGCGGGGCACTCACCTGCAGGTGGTCCAGCAGCCGGCCCGGCGTGGCCACCACCAGGTTCACGCCGTTGGCCAGCTTCTGCGCCTCGGCCGAGCGGTTGCTGCCGCCCATGACCAGGCCGTAGGTGTGGACGTGGTGCGCCATCAGCTCCTTCAGCACGCCGTAGGTCTGCATGGCCAGCTCCCTGGTGGGCGAGAGGATGACCACGCCGGTGCCTGCGGAGGAGCGGCGGCGCGTCAGCGGCCACGCAGCCAGAGAGCCCACACACACCTGCCTCACCGTTCCGGGGCATGAACTTCAGCTTGTAGATGAGCTCCACTGACGGGATGAGAAAGGCCAAGGTCTTCCCGCTGCCGGTCTTGGCAGCAGCCAGGACGTCTCTGACCACACACACACAGACACACACGCGTGGGTTAGCCGCAGGCCGCCGCCTCCTCCTCCTCAGGAGCCGCTCTGCTGCACGCTCACCTTCCCTCCAGCAGGGGGCGGATGCTTTTGTGCTGGATCTCTGTCATGTGTTGGAAGCCCATCTCCTTCACCGCCTTCAGGGTGTTCTCGCTCACCAGGTCGGCCAGAGAGGCGAAGGAGGTGTCCTCAAACGCACCTGAGACACAGACAGGCAGCTCATAGAGGGAGACAGGAGGAGGGGCGGAGTCAGTCCTGGCTGCCTCGACTGACGCCCGACACCTGACAGAGGCAGGAGAAGGGCAACACAGGAGCTAGCCAGCAAGAGTTGTGCTCGGACGTTCTTCACCACAGACCGCTCTGGGCTCATGTTGGAGACTTGCTCGGATAACATCACGTTTCCATCAGGCTGGAGGACACGGCTGCAGCCTGGAGATGAAGCAGCTCACTGGATGCTTTGTCACGCCGGCAACAGCAACCTGCTGTGCTCACCGGCCACTGCCGCTTCACACAGGCTCCTGTTGAAGCTGTAAACTGCTCGTGAAAGCCCAGCGCAGCCTGAGGGTTTCAGCACATACCTGTCAGACCAGAGGGCAGCTGCGGTTGATCCTCCTCCTCCTCCTCCTCCTCCTCCTCCTCCTCTCCAGCTCCATCCTCTTCTGCTCCATCCAACCTGGTCCTCTTCTCAGCTGGAACAGTGAACCAAGTCAGGGCGTGGTGAGCTAGAAGGCCACTGGAGTAACCTGCACCTCCACCCATTCACAAGCACATGCAGCGCTCAAGGGTTCACACTGGTCTGGCGAGATGGTGCAAAGCTTGCTGCATAAGTGGATGGACCACGCAAGTGGTTGCTTTTGGCTTGAGCAGCTTATTTCCGTGTATAGCAGAGGACAAGGGGCAGTCTTTGTTTATCCACGCCTGTCTCGAGACAGGTAGAAGCAAGTGACGTGACGGTGGAGCAGAAGAACCACAGCATCACTGAATCAGATGAGCCAGAACTTTCACTGGTCCGTGAGAGTCTGGTGAACGCCAGCAGCTTGGTCTCTCCTCCTCGCAGAGCCCGACATTATTAAAGCAAATCTGCCTCTCAATAAAATCACATGTTTATCCACCGCGTAAAAACAACATCGATGATCAAGCACCCGAGCTCATCGCCAGTCCCCGACCAAACGTCGTCAACGAATCCTGCCAGTGGTGAGAGCTGACCATTCCCAGAAAGCAGCCGGGTGTCGGAGGTGACTGCGCTGACAGCGTGGCAACACCCCGAGCTTCACTGCAAGTTCCACACTTGTTGCCAAGACAAGCAGCTCTTCTTGTTTCAGACCAACAACAGCAACATTTAAAAGGCAAAGTTCTAACGTTGAGTACCTTGCGGTCCGTTTGAAGCGTCAGCGACTTTCCGTTTCTTCTTTTTCTTGGGCTTCTGAGGACTGGACTGTGGCGGGGTCTGGGCGTCCAGCTCATCCTCAGGATTGGTGGCAGGTGCTTCTCCTGCTCTCTCACACTCCTGCAGGACAGTCACGCTCTCTGGGTGCAAGAACAGCACAGGTCAAACGCTCTGAGGCAAGACTTCTCCTTAACTGAGTGCAACTGAACCAGTTCAGCAAACTTCGCACAACTACGACTGGCAGCATTTCAACAACGTCATGGTGACGTCATCGTCTATGCGCTGGATGAGTGAACTTCCATCACAAACTTCTCTTTCACACGTGGCTTCTCCAGCTCTAACGGTTTGAGAACCAGTGGTGAGTAAAGTTGTGTGGCTGACGCGGAAACAACGAGTCTCGAACTCAAATAAGGTGGCACCAACACAATTGTGGACCAGACGTCCACACAAGGAACAAGGGTTCACTCGCTCTGCACCCATTCGAACCAAGCTAAGAGCACCAATGAGTCGGAACAACACGGTTCTGATCCAGTCCAGGAGCGACTCAAACAACACGCTTCTGATCCAGTCCAGGAGCGACTCAAACAACACGCTTCTGATCCAGTCCAGGAGCGACTCAAACAACACGCTTCTGATCCAGTCCAGGAGTGACTCAAACAACACGCTTCTGATCCAGTCCAGGAGCGACTCAAACAACACGGTTCTGATCCAGTCCAGGAGCGACTCAAACAACACGCTTCTGATCCAGTCCAGGAGCGACTCAAACAACACGCTTCTGATCCAGTCCAGGAGCGACTCAAACAACACGCTTCTGATCCAGTCCAGGAGCGACTCAAACAACACGCTTCTGATCCAGTCCAGGAGCGACTCAAACAACACGGTTCTGATCCAGTCCAGGAGCGACTCAAACAACACGCTTCTGATCCAGTCCAGGAGCGACTCAAACAACACGCTTCTGATCCAGTCCAGGAGCGACTCAAACAACACGGTTCTGATCCAGTCCAGGAGCGACTCAAACAACACGCTTCTGATCCAGTCCAGGAGCGACTCAAACAACACGCTTCTGATCCAGTCCAGGAGCGACTCAAACAACACGCTTCTGATCCAGTCCAGGAGCGACTCAAACAACACGCTTCTGATCCAGTCCAGGAGCGACTCAAACAACACGCTTCTGATCCAGTCCAGGAGCGACTCAAACAACACGCTTCTGATCCAGTCCAGGAGCGACTCAAACAACACGCTTCTGATCCAGTCCAGGAGCGACTCAAACAACACGCTTCTGATCCAGTCCAGGAGCGACTCAAACAACACGGTTCTGATCCAGTCCAGGAGCGACTCAAACAACACGCTTCTGATCCAGTCCAGGAGCGACTCAAACAACAGAAATAAATAAGAACAAACCGTGAGACAGCGTCAACTCACCCGGCTCGGGGTCATCTGCCGCCTTATTCGCCTGTTTTCGTTTTTTGTTTTTCTCGTTTCTTTTCTCAATCTTCTTGCGGAGGAGCTTCATCTGCAGGTCCGCCATGACTGCAACGCACATGTGCAAGCCAAGCAGGACCCATGTGAAGAGCGGGCCGAGCTGCCTGAGCAGAAATGAGGGGCGTAAACAACGCGAGTCAGTTTTACAAAGTTCACGTTTGAAAGAATAATCGCCATTTAAAGAAAAAAAAGAGGCGAGCCATTTGAAGATCGAATGAAACGCACTTCGTTTAATTAGCATACAAATAAAGAATGAACGCGCGTATTTCACACAGGCACAGACGAGGCCAACTTTTCACGATGACGTCAATTACACGTAAGACATGTCGGACCAAAATTATTGTTTTTTTTTCCCCAAAAGACGTGCGCTTGCATGATGAGCTATTGTACCGTTTCATTGGAAAACACCGGACCAGCTGGGCCTTTTGATGGGCTCATTCCCAGCCTCCACCTTCCTCTCTTTCTTCAGTGGAAGGGCTTGCAGTTTTATTACTTTGTTTGGTTTTGTCGAACCATTTACTGGTGGTTCTGTTCTGGATCCCCCAAATAATTGTGTGTAAATGTACCTCATAAAGCCACAATATAATACCATAAAGTCCTTCCTCCACCTGAGCCTGGTGGACCTGACTCCTCCACGTCAGGGTGGTTCGGCCCTGTCTTCATTCCCACGCTGAGACCTCCACTGGGGGGCGCTGGCAATTCTAGTGCTGAACTTCCCGCAGACGGCGCAGAAAACCAGTCAGCAGCTGGGCGTCTGGTCCAGAATGGAGCCAGACTGACGACACGTGAAGCGCTGAGGTCAGCAGTCTTCATCCACTGACTCAGTCTTGCACCAGTCAGACAACACCAGCGGGTCTCTGGTGCGCCGCATGTCCGCCACCTGGGCAAACTGCTGCAGAACATCTGGCTTTGGCGAGGAAGTCTCCTGTGCGGGCTCAAGCGGGCCCTGGTCCAGGAGGGTTGGGACTTCGGTGACTGGACAACTCCAGCTCGTACGGCGGGGTGGAGGAAGTTGCAGACCCCAGATCCTCCTCCAGCTCTGGCCGGGTCTCCTCCACGTCCAGCAGGCATCCGAATACGTCAGGGTTGGTCTCTTCAGCGCCCCCTGCATCTTCAAAGCCGTCCTCCTGCACAAGAGCATCGGTGATGTCATGCGGTCACAACCTCTGAACATGGAGCTCATTCCTCAGCCGCCCCACCGTCCTCTGCTGTCTCCACCCAACCCCGCGTGACGGACCTGGTAGATGTTGCTGCGTCTCAGGACGATCGTCGGGTCTCAGGAAGTCCAGCTTCCTCAGGAGGAGCGGGTCGGTGGTGGGGTGGCGGCTTCTCTGGGTGAGAGATGACCCTCACATACTGCGTGAGCAGAGAGCGGGACCTCCTCTCGATGTCCAACACTGGAGGGAAGGAGGAGTCAAAGCAACATCCGCAGACCAGGCTCGCAGCAGAACAAACTGAGATGGAGTCACCGAAGCAAAGTCACGCACACATCACTGTCAGGGTTGAAACACGCGTCCCGGAAGTCATGGCCAACCAGAGGCGAGTATCGACTCGGGTCTCACCAGGTTTGCCGACCGAGGAGGCCAGCTGAGCCCACAGGCTCTCTGAGAGAGACCATCTGCTTCCCATCTGACCAAAGCTGCCCAGCTCAGCTACACGACCCTCAGCACCTGCTCTCACACCCTCTGAAGGTCTCCGCCAGGTCTTCCTCCACACCCTGAAGCCTGAAAATGTCCAAACCAGAGCTCCCTCTCTCCGCCGCATGCAGCGCCTCAGGTGCCTCGAGAAGCTCATTTCCTCCTCTCACCTCCTCTCCTAACTCCTGCTCATGACCCCTGGTTCCTCTCATCTGCATCTTCTCGGGTCTGCTCTGTCCATCAGCAGCTTCTCCTCAACTCACATCTCAGCCTCTTTCCTTTTGTAACTCAAGCAGTTTCCCGGGGTGTGGAGGTCGCAGAGGTCACATCAGACTCACCTGACAGGTGAAGAGTGAGCCGGCAGATGGGAAGTTGCTTGAGCATTTGTAAACGCACTTCATGTGTGACGTTGTCCTGTGTTGTGTTTGGTCTGTTGAAGAGCAGCGAGAAGTTTCCGCAGGAACATTCCTGACAGAAGACTTCCACGTTTTCATAGACCGATCCGTGGCGGCAGCAGTCAGAGCTGCACTCATGGACATGGTCGAAGCACACGGCATGCTGGCCATCAACGGTCCGCCAGCTGACAGCCGTGAGCAGGACCACAGCAGCGGCTGGCCCGGCCTCCCGTGGACGGCTCCTGCAGCGAGGGTCTCCTGGAGAAGCAGCGGAGCCACTAAGGAGCGGCGACAGCTGTGAGATCCGTGAGCTCCGTCACGCCCGCTCCTCCTGCCGAGGTCTCACCCAGAGCGGGAGCTTCGTCCTCATCATCACGGTCTTGGCTCAGCTCAGGTGCTGCAGTCTGAAGAGCACAGGGCATCGTGGTTGACCTTCAGACCTGTGACCTCCGCCCACGACACGACGCCTCACCGCCACTGAACAATCTGGCCCGACAAGTCCCGTCACATTCTCCTGCCCTCGACTCGCCGGAGTCACGGAGCCTGTGCTTCAGGCTCCTCTGACTGTACCCTGGTCTCATGTGGCCTTTTCTCATCAAGATGTTGCACACACTTCAGTCTGGAACGGAGCAGAGTGAAGAAGAGTTGGGATCATTCGGTCCCACGCCTCTCCTGCGTGGACGCCTGGCTCCAAACGCTCCCCAGATGGAGGTCTCCAGACCAAAGTGTCAAGGGTCACCAGGGGCTGCTGAGGGGGCGGAGCCTGAGCCGTACGTGTTGCAGTTCCGTTCTGCAGACGCCAGGCGAACATCACTCTGGACCGGAGCGGGGCCCTGAAGGACCTGCCACCAAGAGGATCGTTGTGACGAGTCCCAACGTGACGGACTCTCCTGCTCCCTGGTCATGGAGGCGAGCCACAGTGGAGCTTCCTCTGACCCTGAGCCTTCAGGGCCACCGTAGGAACGAGGCTTGTCGACCGCTGACGTCAAGAGTCTCGGACGTTTCATAACCCGGACTCAGAAATGCAGGTGCGGGTGTGTGCGACGGTGTGTGTCATGCGTCGTGTGTTAGAAAAGAACTCACCCGGTCACCTGTTTGCGGCTGGCAGCTGATGAATGAATGAATGACTGACGGGAGGAAGGAAGTGACTTCCTGCTCCGTCCCGTCTCCTCCAGTCCAACCTCTGGACTCTGAGCCGCCCAACAGACCCACCTGCCCGCAGGACGCCGTGCTCACGCCAGCCACGCCTTCTTCTGTAACCACGCCTGGCAGGAGGGAGCGACTCCTCCCAACTCAGTCGTCGGACGGAAGTGTCCCACCGGCTCATTTTCTGGCAGCACTATAGACGTTTTTTAGACGTCATTTATTCATGAATGACTTTTCTGTTGATGGCATCAGGCATGAAAACACACGTCCATCAGACACAGGAGACATGCGCAGGTGCGACTCACCATCGAGCGAATGCCAGTTGAATGAAGGGAAACACAGATGGACGTGGACGTGGTGCTGCTGCTGGCCAACAGGGGACGTGACACACTCAGTTCACCACCGCGTCTCGGTGCTTGACAGCAGTTGTTGAGGCGTGAAAATGGCCAGCTTCCTGCTGTTTTGGCTGTGACTTTTGCTTCCGTGTGTTGATGCAGTACGTTAAAGTGCTTGGTTCACAGCGGAGATTGTGCTGAAGACAGACCCCACCCACAGCAGGGTACACAAGGTACGAACAGTGGCTCCCCGGGGCCCAGCGTTGTGTCCCGGCCATCAGGCCTGGTGTTGGTGGCTGCTACATCAATCTCACTTGAAAAGTAACAGGTAAACTAGGGGCCGGAGTCGGGGGCCCGTGGGGGAGGGAGCATTCACGAGTCAGTGTCTGGAGCAACACTGTTCAGGAGGCACACTCTCATTGGTCTCTTCTAACATCATGCCATGCTTTTTTCCACCACTAGATGGTGGCTCTGTGTGTGTGTGTGTGTGTGTGTGTGTGTCACTCCCAGATGTGGGAGCAGCTGCAGCAGCTCCACTGAAGTCTCCTGGAACGTTTCTCCTTGAGCTCGACCTGCTTCCCTCTTCGAAAGACGAGGAGGTCTGTGATCAGAGCAGCTCTTTGGATCATCAGGGTCCAGGCAAGTCGGAGTCTTCACTCTCTCCCCCTCAGAAGCCCTACACGTCCCAGAGCCGCTTCAGGTCAGGTGGTGTTTTTCTGAGTTTCTAGGGGCAAGATGAGCTTCTGCTCTTGTAGAGGCTGTGTCTTCAGTGTGTGTCCACACGTGTGTCAGCGTGTGTGTTCAATTTGTCCACGTGTACATTCAGTGTTGAGTGGCTTGAACCGAGTTGCATTTGTTCAGTGTGTGTGTGAGTGTGTGTGTCAGTGTGTGTTTCTGTGTGTGTGTCAGTGTGTGTTTCTGTGTGTGTGTCAGTGTGTGTCAGTGTGTGTCAGTGTGTGTTTCTGAGTGTGTGTGTTCAGTGTGTGTAGGTGTGTGTCAGTGTGTGTGTTCAGTGTGTGTTTCTGTGTGTGTGTTCAGTGTGTGTTAAGTGTGTGTTTCTGTGTGTGTGTGTTCAGTATGTGTGTGTCAGTGTGTGTGTTCAGTGTGTGTGTCGGTGTGTGTCAGTGTGTGTGTTCAGTGTGTGTTTCTGTGTGTGTGTTCAGTGTGTGTTTCTGTGTGTGTGTTCAGTGTGTGTTTCTTTGTGTGTGTGTGTTCAGTGTGTGTTCAGTGTGTGTCAGTGTGTGTTTCTTTGTGTGTGTGTGTTCAGTGTGTGTTCAGTGTGTGTCAGTGTGTGCGTTTCTGTGTGTGTGTCAGTGTGTGTGTTCAGTGTGTGTGTCAGTGTGTGTTAAGTGTGTGTTTCTGTGTGTGTTTCTGTGTGTGTGTTCAGTGTGTGTGTCAGTGTGTGTTAAGTGTGTGTTTCTGTGTGTGTTTCTGTGTGTGTGTTAAGTGTGTGTGTCAGTGTGTGTGTCTGAGTGTGTGTGTCAGTGTGTGTTTCTGTGTGTGTGTGTCAGTGTGTGTTTCTGAGTGTGTGTGTCAGCGTGTGTGTTCAATTTGTCCACGTGTACATTCAGTGTTGAGTGGCTTGAACCGAGTTGCATTTGTTGTGTGTGTGTGAGTGTGTGTGTCAGTGTGTGTGTTCAGTGTGTGTTTCTGTGTGTGTGTTCAGTGTGTGTTTCTTTGTGTGTGTGTGTTCAGTGTGTGTTCAGTGTGTGTCAGTGTGTGTTTCTTTGTGTGTGTGTGTTCAGTGTGTGTCAGTGTGTGCGTTTCTGTGTGTGTGTCAGTGTGTGTGTTCAGTGTGTGTGTCAGTGTGTGTTAAGTGTGTGTTTCTGTGTGTGTTTCTGTGTGTGTGTTCAGTGTGTGTGTCAGTGTGTGTTAAGTGTGTGTTTCTGTGTGTGTGTTAAGTGTGTGTTTCTGTGTGTGTTTCTGTGTGTGTGTGTCAGTGTGTGTTTCTGAGTGTGTGTGTCAGTGTGTGTTTCTGAGTGTGTGTGTGTTCAGTGTGTGTGTGTTCAGTGTGTGTGTGTTCAGTGTGTGTGTGTTCAGTGTGTTGACGCGCCTCTCTTGTGCCCACAGTCTGCTTGTGATGATGTAGTTTTTCCGTCTCCATGACGATGCCAACCAACACCAAGTTGTTGCCGTGGTTACTGCTGCTGCTGCTCTCCGTGATAAGCTCCGCCCCCTCACCCGACAACTCTGTTCTGTTCTTGGACACTGGCGCCCACCTGCGGAACTGCAGTTGCTCCACGTTGGTCCGGGACTGCGATGAGGAGCTGGTGGCGTCTTCCTGCGCGTGTCGCACTGTTGTCGTGGCAGCGCCCCCTGCTGGGCTCAGACTGCCGCGGCGCCTCAGCGTCTGGGTGAAGGAGCCCGTCGTCGTCGGCGAGCTGCTCGGCAGCAGCACCATCGCACATCTGCGCCTGTCCTACTGCGGGAGGATTCCGGCGAGCGGCGGGACTCTGGCGGTGCTGGGCCTGCAGACGCTGACCGTCCGCGCCGCAGCGCCGGGCGCCGTCCTGCCCGAGCAGACCGTGACGCTCTCTCAACCAGCAGGTGTCGCCACGGAGCTGGAGGACTGGGGCGTGGCCTCGACCGTCAGTCACATGACCGCGGTGGATCTGACGGTGCTGAACGGACGTTCGGCTCTGAAGTCCTTCAGCGTCCTGGGAGCGTCCGCCGCCACCCTCCGCCAGCACTTCCCTGACTTGGCCCCGCCCCCGGCCTGCTGCCACTCCCACCCGCTGCTCATCACTTTTGTTTATTGAGCGTCCAGCTGGGCCTCAGAACCTGTGCCAGTCTGGTGTCACCTGACGCAGCACACCTGTGCCCAGTGCCATGTCCCGCCGGCTCCGTCCCATGAAGTGAGTGGGACTCATGGAATCCATGAGTCGGACCGAGCAGGCGGGCAGAGATCCAGTCAGTCGCTCGAGTCCGTGCGGCCAGTGCGTGCGTCAGCCTTGGTGGCACTCCGTGGTACCGTCGCCCACGAGGAATAAAGAACAGGAGCAGCGCGGTACCATCAGCGCGGGGACAGAAGGATGAGTCCAAAATATCCGAATTGTTGAATACAAGTCAAATGTAGTGATATATATAAAATAAGGTTAAAATACAGTTAATGCGTCGGCGTAGTACTTTAGTAATTCAAATTCTGCTTCTCTTGATGAAATACCAGTGTGTAGTGAGGCGTGGCGCAATGACGTTCCTAATTTTATTCTAATTTATGTGTCAAGCAGCTACACCCATGTGCGCATGTGGACAGGAATTTACGTCTTGAAATTCCACTGTGCGCATGCGGACAGGAAATGACGTCATAAAACTGAGCCCTGGAAGCAAACCGGGATGAAGAAGCAAATAGGGCAGTGACATGGCGCCTCCTGCTGTTGGGCGACTGAGACGTGAGTCACTTCCGGGGTGTGAGGGCCGCTTCTAACGCTCGTGAGTGAGCGCAGAACAGATCTGTGACTCAAGCGTGAAGTGAAACACAATGGGTTTGACTTTTGCTTTGACGTGTCAGCAGCGATGACGTCACGCTCGGTGTCGTGTCCTCTCGAGCGGGCGCTCCTTGAAGAGCTGGTTCTTCTTCCCGGAACCAGCGAGTGACACCTGCAGACCTGCTCACCTCAGCTTCACGGAGACGGCCTCAGCAGGAAGTGGCCGCTTCACAGACCTTTATTTTGAAGGTCTGCTGAGCGGACGTGAACGACAATAACAACAACAACAGGCAGACGCGGAAGTTCCAGCGGGCGACGTTTCTTCGATGGAGCCGGCGGCGCGCGCGTGTCTGCGGCTGCTCCGGCTGTGAGCCTCGCGCTCTGGATCGATGAGCCGGTCCACACCCGAGCACTTCAAATCGAAGGTGAGGCTCCGGAAGTGTCGGCGTCCTGGGCGCCTGGAAGGGACCGGAGCGGCCGGCCGGACTGGAGCCCAGGGCTCCGCCCCCAGTCGCTGGGTCCGCAGCCGGAGGAAGCCCAGGCTCAGACCCGGGGTCAGGACCTGCACAGGTCCAAAGTGAACTGTCGTCTGTCTCGCAGGAAACGCCATGACCTCAGTTCCTGTCTCCGTCTGCCTGGTGCTCCTGCTGCGCTCTGGTGAGTGAACCGCTGGCCACGCCCCTGCCCTTTGACCTCTGAGTCCCGTGACCGTGTCGCCTGTCGGCCCGCAGCGCTCGCCTCACTTCCTGCTCCAGTTAACGTCTCGTTGAGCTCCTACAACTTCCGGCACGTCCTGCGATGGGACCCTGGACCCGGCTCGCCGCCCGGGACCACCTACCAGATAGACAGGCGGTAAGTGACCCGGTGTGGGTCCGGTCAGCCTTCATGACTCCTGCTGCCACTGTCACGTGTTTTGGAGTAGAACAAGAGCAGACCCACGGCTCCTGACCCACTCTGACTCTCCTGTCTGACCCTCCTGACCCACTCTGACTCTCCTGACTGACTCTCCTGACCCACTCTGACTCTCCTGACTGACTCTCTTGACCCACTCTGACTCTCCTGTCTGACCCTCCTGACCCATTCTGACTCTCCTGACTGACTCTCTTGACCCACTCTGACTCTCCTGTCTGACCCTCCTGACCCACTCTGACTCTCCTGACCCACTCTGACTCTCCTGACCCATTCTGACTCTCCTGACTGACTCTCTTGACCCACTCTGACTCTCCTGTCTGACTCTCCTGACCGACTCTGCTGACCCATTCTGACCCTCCTGACCCACTCTGACTCTCCTGACTGACTCTCCTGACCCATTCTGACTCTCCTGACTGACTCTCCTGACCCACTCTGACTCTCCTGACTGACTCTCCTGACCCATTCTGACTCTCCTGACTGACTCTCCTGACCCACTCTGACTCTCCTGTCTGACTCTCCTGACCAACTCTGACTCTCCTGTCTGACCCTCCTGACCCACTCTGACTCTCCTGACTGACTCTCTCGACCCACTCTGACTCTCCTGACTGACTCTCCTGACCCACTCTGACTCTCCTGTCTGACTCTCCTGACCAACTCTGACTCTCCTGTCTGACCCTCCTGACCCACTCTGACTCTCCTGACTGACTCTCTCGACCCACTCTGACTCTTCTGACTGACTCTCTCGACCCACTCTGACTCTCCTATCTGACTCTCTTGGCCAACTCTGACTCTCCTGACGGACTCTCCTGTCTGACTCTCCTGACCCACTCTGACTCGCCAGCCAGATGTGGAAAGTGAAACTTGCTCTCTGGGAGCTGCTTCCTCTAAATGGCTGTAGCCGCCGCAGCAGGTGGAGCAACACGGAGCTCCTGGCGTGGAGAGAGGCTCCAGAGTTGGAACCATGTGCGAGTGACGAGCAGCTTCCTGGAGGTCACCTGTGGGACCCCCGCCTGAATCAGCCCCAGGTTTGCTCAAGGTCCCGCCTCACTCTTTCAGTGCCAACGGGAAGCATCAGGACTTGGTGTCCTCCTCCTCCACGTCCTGCAGGCTGAGGCTGGACAAGTTCATGAGACATGACCTGCGGGTGCGAGCGAGCCACGGTGGGAACCACTCCCTGTGGTCCTCAGCACCCGCCTTCACCCCCTATGAGGACAGTAAGTCTTTTTCTGCTCATCGTTCCATTGGTACTGAAAGACAAGTTATCCTCGTAACCCTAATTGTTCCACAACATATCCCCCCTTTGTGGGTGGGTGTGTCAGGCCCACACACCGAATTTAGCAAACTATCCCACTCTATTTGATTGAAGATTGTTTGGTACTGTAACAGAGCAGTGACAAGATACTGGATATCAGTATGTAGAAAATGTCAACTGCATGATTAATACAGCTGTAGTTAGTTCAATATGTTTCCTGCTGAAAATCTCCACCGAGCGCTGAACTTTCTTGAAATAGCTGTCCTGGGCCCGCCCTCGCTGACGCTGGCCAGAGTCAACAACCACATTCATGTCAACATCTCGCTTCCTGACACCGAGGGCCGCGGCGACATCCTGGCCTACGGCCCCGACTACATCGTGGTGTGGAGAACAGGCAGCAGGACGCAGGTGAGGCGCCGCTCCCTCGCCGCAGGCGTCGCTGCCACATCTGTCAGCATCTGTCTGTGATGGACAGGAGACATGGACGACCAAAGAGCAGAGCGTCACCCTGTGGGCGCCGGAGCAGGGCCCGCACTGCGTCCAGGTCAGGCTGCAGACGGAGATCAACCACAACACGCCCTGGTCGCCCTGGTCCTGCATCAGCAGTGGAGCAGCGGGGCGCAGCAGAGGTCAGTGCCGGGGGGCCCCAGCCCTCAGGGTCGGGTCAGCAGCCGCGCTGCATCATGGGACGTTTTCAGAGGCTCGCTTCTCTTGAGCTGACGTCGGTGTTCCAGCAGAGCAGCTCCAGAAAACAAAGCAAAGTAGAACTGGGTTTTGCCCTTCCGTCTCGCCGCCGTGACCGTGGCCTTGTGTGTCTTCAGTTCCGACTGTGCTCCTCGTGCTTGGTCCTGTCCTGCTCCTCATCGTCTTCCTGACCCTGCTGACCTGTGGCCTTCACTACGTTGGACTTCTGTGTAGCCCGGTTCCTCTGCTGGACATGCTGAAGGAGCTGGAGGTGAGTGTGATTCAACTGTGACTCCCTTCTGACTCATCACTCACACTGTGACTGCCTGTCCACATCAGCCGGCCCAGATCCACAAGACCATCCTGAAGCCAGACTGGACCCCGGTGGAGATCCCCATCTGTCATCTGGTCCCGGGCGATGAGGACCACGGAGGATGGTCCAACATCTACATCGACCGACGCGCAGCGACCTGCTCGGTCGCCGCGCCGTCCGGCAGGTTAACGGAGGACTCGGCGCAGGACTCGGCAGGCGGCGGGGGGACTGAGGGTTCTGGACTTGAGAACCAGGTGGGCCCAGAAGGAGGGACGGCGTCTGCCGGCGGGATGGACGCCGAGCGCTTCTCCAGTGACGAGGAGGACGAAGTCCAGTCCGAGGAGGACTGTGTGGACCTCTTCTCCGTCACCGTCGCTGCCCTGACCCACGCCCAAACCCACCTGTCACATGACCCCAGCTCCACGCCGACACGGGCGGAGTCTGACGGAGCGAGTGATGGATACGAGTGTCGGGGATCCCGCTGGAGCCACGACTCTGAAGAGCAGACGCTCAGCTCCTCTGGCTACATGTGGCGGAGCTGATCCACTTCAGGGCCTGCTGGAGCTGCTTTCACTGCCTCCGTCTCTGTCACGCGAGGCCGCTGACAACGGCGCCGCTGCTTTGGCCGAAGCTTCTCAAATACAAGATGCCACAATCGACTTTGATGTGGCAAACTATGTTGTGCTGGTGGAGTCGGCATCAATCTGGAGAACTGTGGCCCCGGGTCCGTCTGGCTCTTTCACCTGCGAGACGGCGGGGCCAGCGTCGTCAGAGGCGTGGCACGGGTCTGTCCTGCCCCATGTCACCGCGGCGCCGGAGGAGAATTCCCTGACGGGGACTGGAAGCGCTGGGTCCGGGTTTGGACTGTGGTCTGTTTACCTGTTTGTGTTGCTGAGTTTTGTGGTTTCACACTTGTGTTTTTATTCCAATGAAATGCTTGAAAAGCAAATGGGTGTTGTGTGTTGTTTCTTCAAACAAAGCATCTGGTCCAGCTGCGCGCAGTGGGTCAGAGCTGGCGCCACCGTTGCTGGAGCCCAGACCCGTGCGCCATCACTTGGAGCGAGTCAGAACACCGGTCTGCCCGCCCCGGGCCAGGCTCGTGTCCCAGCTCCAGTCATCTGGCCTCAGAAAGTGACTGCGTGGGAGGAGGTCTGCCCTGTCCCAGTGCCTTTCCAGGTTTTTCCATGTGCGCTGGACATGGCTCCATGCTGAGTCAGCGCTCCTGTCGCCCTCTGTCTGATGGGTGACGTCATGAAGTCAAGCGTCAGGAGCCGCAGATTCTATGAGTCTCCTGGTGTGACGTCACTGTGTTGCGCGCCCCAGTCAGTGAACGCGGGGTGTCCCCGGATCAACTTGGAGACTGGAGAGTTCAAGCGAAGACTCGGGACCTTTCCCCGCCCCGGTCATCGGTGAGGCAGATCAAGAACTCGTGAGCTCCAGAGCCGGCGTGAACGCACCGTCTCGCCCCCGCTCTGGGTGGGAGGGGTGGCCACGTGACTTCCTGCCGCTCCCTTCACCCACTCCGTTAGTTTCACTTTGACACATCGTCTCCGCAGACCTGGACCTGAACCCGGCGTGTGGTCGCACGTGACCGAGAACCTGGAGCTGGGTTCGTCAGCTCCGTCGCCGAGCTGGTCGCCTGGAGGTCCGTGAAGGCAGCGCGCTCCGGAAAGAGGAAGCGACTCGGCGAGCTCGAGCTCGGACCGGCCGAGGCCCACGCGCCGAACCTGACATCGCCAGGTCGATGAGCACGTGAGTGGAGTCTGCGCGATGCTGTGTTGTGGCGGGCGGGTGTGTGTGACGCGTGTGACGTTTCAGGTCATGACGCCTGTGGTCTGGGCGGTGCTGTGGCTCGCGCGGGACCTGACAGGTGAGTCCAGCGCCATTGTCGCCACGCCTCCTCCGGAAGACCTTGGTGTGTTCCGGCCGCTCGTCGCTCCCGGCGCAGGCAGTTCCGAGCCTCTCCCGGAGAGAGCCGTCGCCATCTCTGAGCAGCTGTGGTGTCTCCTCCTCAGAGGCCGTGGCTCTCCGACCGCCAGCGCGCTTGAACCTGACCTCCGATCACTTTGTCCACACGCTGACGTGGGAGCCCGGCGCCGACGCCCCCGAGGGTGTCTTCTACCAGGTGTCGGTGGTGGACGAGAGGTGGGTGTCCCGTTCCTCGGGCTCCTCTGGCCGCTGCTCTAAGGTCCCTGGCCGTCTGCAGAGGGACGTCCTGGGCGCCGGTGGTGGGATGCCAGCACCTGCTCCAGCTCCACTTCTGCAACCTGACGGAGGCTTTTCCCGACAACAGTGCCAGCTACTTTGTCCGCGTGTCCGCACGGCTGCCGCCGCTGGAGGCCTTCACCGACCACAGCGAAGGGTTCAGCCCGCTCCGAGACAGTAGGTGCTACTGGCCGGCCTGGTGCCGGGGTGGCTGGCGGTGACCCCGTGTGTCTGTGGGCAGCTCGGCTGGACCTCCCGCTCATGGAGCTCTCCTCCTGTGGGAGGGACCTGTGTGTGGACCTGCGGCCCTCCCGCCAGCACCTGCGCCACGTCTACGACTCCCTGTTCTACCGGCTGAGGACGGAGGAGAGCGGCGGCCAGCTCCAGGTGGGCGGAGCCTCTCACTCTGCTGCGGCGGTGCCGGGCCCTCATCACTGGGGACTTTGTGTCTCCGCAGTCTGAGGAAGACTTCCGCTCTCTGAGCAGGAGGACGGTGAGGAACCTGCTCCCCGGCAGGCGCTACTGTGTCTCTGTGCGCTTCTGGGACGATCTGGTTCAACGCAAGCCCAACTTCAGCCGCCCTGAGTGCGCCTTCACGCCGGCCGGACCGGGCCAAGGTAGAGAGGTAGAGAGACCGGGCCCCCTCCCGCTCTCTCTCATCTGTCCCTCCTCTCTCACGCCCCCTGCAGACTGGTGGGTGGTGCTGCTGTCGCTCCTGGTGCTGCTGCTGGTGCTTCCGGTCTCGCTGCTGCTGCTGCTGCTCTACAGTGGTGTCATCCGAGCGAGGAGACGTCGTCTGCCTTCAGTCCTGGTGAGCTGGGACAGGGTCAGGGAGGGGCGTGTCACACCAGCTTCACATGATGAGCCTCTGGTCACGTGACCTTGCAGACCTCCGTCAGAACCTTCCGGCCGGTGCGGCTGCTGCAGCAGCGCCCCGCCTCGCTCTCCAGCATCCGAGAGGTGACGTCAGCGACCCCTGCTGGCCAGCTCCAAGGCTACCAAGCCAGAGTGAAGAGCAGCCCGCTGCCCGCTTCTCCTTCCTGCCCCCTGCCCTCGGAGCCCGCTGCCCACCCGGACCTGCTGCCTGGCTCTGAAGAGGAGAACTACGAGATGAGACCTGGAGCCTTGACTGCAGGGGGACTGGGCTTGAGTCATGAGGAGGAGGAGGAGGAGGAGGAAGAGGAGGAGGAGGAGGAGGGGGGCGTGCAGGAGGTGGACCTGTTCTCCTTAACCTTTGGAAGAGAGGTGGAGGAGAAGGAGGCTGAGGGGCCGGAGCAGGGCCAGGAGGGGCTTCAGGAAGAGGCTGATGAGACGTTGGTCCTGCAGCAGGAGGAAGTGCTCTCTGCGGGTGAAGACGCTTCTCTTTACTTGAGGAGGATGTGACTAGATTCAAAGCCACTGGACTGTCACCTGTGGTGCTACATCTGGAGCCGAGACCGGAGGCCGCATGAGGGAAGAAGCACATCCACCCAAGAACCTTCAGGACTGGACTTCCCTGCTGACAGGAGGGCTCAGCCTTCCCAGCGTGCCGGGGCACCACTGTGGCATCTGACCACAGCTGCTCACGCTTCTGAGGAGTGAGCCTCAGATGGAACATTGGTGTGGTGGCTGTTGCCTCGCCAGCAACACTGGGCCAGACGGTGCCACCGGGTTTGGGTTGGGAACCGGACCTCCAACTCTGCTTTGTTGGATTGTTTCCTCATCTTTCATATCCAGGACTTCAGATTAAAAATGTGACGTGAATGTGTTGGTGGTTTTGTGGTCACCTGGCGTCCCGCGTGGCTGCTCTTCATGAGCAGGTGTTTCTTCGGCATTGTTGTGGATGCACCCTCTCACATGCTCGGTGTTGTGCTCGCGTGCTGTGGAGTTTTCACGCTTCAAGTTAACCAGTCGCTGGAAAGCCACTTGTGTCCAGGGCGTTCGACCTGCGGCGTCTGAAGCCAGTCAGGAGTGAGCCCCCGTGTGTGTGTGCGTGTGGAGCTCAGTGGCACCTGGGTCGGCCGCGTCTCTGCTGCTTCCTCCGCCGCTGCTCTACGCGTGGTTTCCTCCTCAGACGGTGGGGGAGGAACTTCTGAGAAGAAGAAACTCCGATGTGAGCGCTGGGCTCGGCTGGCCGCCCTGATCTGGACCTGGCTGGAGCAACCATGTTCTGCTGGCTGCTTCTCCTGCTGCAGCTGGGTAACTACTGTCTACCACTCGTCCGTGGTCCTCATTAGGATAGGAGAAGTATTTCTTGTTTCCTGACAGACGGCGCTGACCTCGCTCATTTCAAACATCACTGAAGTGTTGCTTCTGCTGTAACCGAAAGTGTTTACAGATAGATAGCAACAAGTCTGAGATCGAAACTTCGTGTCCGTCCCCTTTCCCAGAGTGCATCCGTCTGTGCTCCACAGCCCAGGGCGTCCTGCTGCCGCCTCCCTCCTCCGTCTCCGTCTCCTCCTTCAACATGGAACACAGGCTCCACTTCCTGCCCGGAGCCCACACCCCCGCCGGCGCCCGCTTCAGTGTCCAGGTGACTCGGCTCAGGTGCGGACCCTCAGCCAGCCCCTCCTCCGCTGCTCTGCTTCCACATCCTCTGTGTCCGACTCAGGAAGAAGAGCCGCTGGCGTCCCGTCTCCAACTGCTCCCAGCTGACGGTCGGCCAGACCTGCGACATCACCGCTGCCATCACCGACCCGCTGGACCTCTACCTGTGCCGGGTCCGGGCGCTCACTCTGGACCGGACTTCCAACTGGACCATGTCGGAGCAGTTCATGCCGATGATGGACAGTGAGTCCCTGCTGTGTGTGTGTGTGTGTGTGGGGGGGGTGGTTGTTGACAAAGCACCTCTTTTGTGAGGACACATGGCTGGAGCCCACAAGGTGAAGCCTCAATTTCAGGATGAGGACTTCAAAATAACTGGGTTCCAGTTTGGTTCAGAGCCCTGGTTCCACATTGTGAGGGGCCAACATGCCAAAAGAAAGAGGCGGTGACTACACAACATGATGGAAAAATATAGACTCACGTAACAAGGACAAAGATGAGTTGTGCAAATGTGCAATGAAACCTATTGAAGCATTTCATTTTATATGCACTTAATTTGAATAGAAATCAACTACGGACCAGACGTTCAAGATATCAAGGCAATTTATTTCAAAATATCTTTTCAGAATTACTTCAATGTATTCTGAGAAGCAAGACCTCCACAAAAATGGCCCATAAAAAGAAGAGAATGTGAGTGGAAAAACAGGAACATGCTACATTTGCTGCTGAAGTGGTGACGAAAAGACAAAGAACAAACAAGGCAGAAGGCAAAGTAGGACATATTAGTGAGAGATTTAGTCTGACATCAAGTAGGCCATGAAAATGCAGGCATCGGGCCGCACTTTGCTCAGGTCTGGTTTAGGGCCAGAGGCTGGGGAAAGGGTGACAGGCAGGAGAGGACAGACGTGTGTGTGTGTGTGTGTGTTGACGGCACAGGACCCAGCCTGCCTCTGCTCTCCGCTCCAGCCCTGATCGGACCTCCAGAACTTGCCTTGTCTGGCTGCGGGACCTGCTTGATCCTCCGAGTCACTGTTCCCACGTCAGTGGCTCCGCAGCTTCGCCCCCACCTCCAGAGTCTCTACAGGCATCTGGACCTGCAGGTGACCCGGGTCAGCGACCGGGCTCAGGTGAGTCTGCCAAGGCAATGACCTTTGGAGCGACTGGACCTGCAAAAGGTCAGCGGCACAGCCCTCTCTGGCGCCCCCTTGCTCGCCTCCTCCTGGCCTGCTCACAGCGAGTGACAGGAGGCAGGAAGTGGCGCGCTCGCTTGTCGCTCACCACTTCCTCTCGCTTGTGTTCTCGCTCCGCTCGTGTCTGGCGACCTGAGAAGGTTCCGGCTCCAGGCTCCGCTCCGCTGTGTTTCAGTTCACCCTGACGCTGCCGTACTCAGAGGAGAGCGTGATCCCGCACCTGCAGCCCGGCGCCCAGTACTGCGTGAGCGTGCGGGTGGGCGCGCTCACGCAGCCCCGCTCTGTTGCCGGGCCTCCGGTGTGCGCGCTCAGCAGCCCGCCCCGCAGCAGGAGCTCCGGTACGTGGCGCGTCTGCTCTCCTGACTCGGTGGCGGTCTCTCACCCGCCGCCTGCTCCTCTCAGAGCACGTGGTCCTGGGCCTGCTGGTGGCCTTCTGTGGACTGGGACTCCTTCTGATCCTTGTGCTGCTGTATGGCGTCCAGCTGAGTCGCCGCGAGCAGCAGAGGAGGTGAGACGCAGAGAGCGCTCGCCTCTGACTCCTGTGACCCGCTGCTCTGACCTCTCCTCTCTCAGGCTCGACAGGAGGCCAAGGACCTGACCCGCGGCCACGTGACTACGGAGCCCCGCCCCCTGCGCTTGATCGACACCTCCCGCCACCCACGTGGGCCCTGCCTGGAACAGGAAGCCGGAAGCGTGTCGTTTATAACAGTGTCATTAAAGAAGAGCTGTCGCCAACCGCTTCTCGTGACGTCAGAACGACTTTCGCTTTCTTCGGGTTCGTCAAGTTTCGCTTCTCCTCGGCTGTTTCCGGCACTTGTTCCAGGAAATAATGAGGGGCTGACTGGAACCGACGGCCGTGGTTCCGAGCCGCGATCATGTTCGGCGCTCTGCTTCTGCTCGTCCTCGGCGTCTCGTCACGGCCGGTGACGTCCTCAGGTAACTGTCCGACGCGAGTGGGTCGGCACCGGAGGACCGGTTCGACCCGCCGTCCTCGCCTGCGCTCTCGCCGAGACGAGCGCGCTCGTCGTGCGTTCAGCCGTTTGAAGGTCTCAATTAACTCAGATGTTTTTAATGTTGACGCCGGTCGGCGGTGACGTCATCAATCGACTCCCAAAGCGCCGCAGTCGCGTCTGCCGTTTGTTTTTGAATTCCATCCTCATTGGGACTCTGACGTCTCCGTGTGCTGCCGTGTGACGCTCGCTCCTGTTTGTCGGTCCGGACCGAACTTATGTCGTGTAACCTGACCTCTTGTCACGTGACCGGCAGCTCTGGACGCCCCCAGAAACGTGCGCTTGACCTCCGTCAACATGAACCTGCAGCTGGAGTGGGACCCGCCGGAGGGGGGCGCCCGCGACCTGCTCTACTCCACCCAGTTCTGGTGAGTGTCCTCGGAAGTCCGTCAGCAGCAGCGCCTGCTGACCTGCGTTGTGCTTGGGCTCAGGGCGCGCATGAGCCCGGCCCAGGTCACGGCCGGCTGCGTCAACACGACGCGGCGCCGCTGCGACCTCAGCGCCGTGGCGCGGCCCGTCTCGGAGTTTGGCGCGTACGTGGGCAGCGTGCGGGCTCAGCGCGGAGCCCAGACCTCCAGCTGGACCCACAGCAACTCACTCACCCTGTTCAGAGACAGTGAGTCTGCTGCACTCGGAGACGCACCGGGGCTCTCAGACGTCAGTGACACACACTCCTGTCCTTGTGTCGCCGAGCAGCTGTGATCGGACCCCCGGGCCTGGCCCTCCTCTCCAGGGGCTCCTCCTTGGAGGTGGTCATCACCGACCCAGAATTCTCGGTGTCCTCGCTGCGGTCCACCTTTCCTGACGCCACCTACAACCTCTCCTACTGGAGGGAGGGGGAGCAGCAGGTGAGGTGCTCTCTCTCTCTCTCACACACACACACACACACACACACACACAGGCCTGCCTCTCGGTCCTTGTGAGGACCTCTCCTGGCCATCACCCTTCCCCCAGCCTCTCCCCCTGAACACATGGCTCAGCTGAGCCAGGACTCTGCACCAGACTGGAGGCGGTTAGTTTGAGGTTTGAGGCTGGTCCACCTGCTGGTGCCAGTGGTCCTGAAAAATCTCCCCCCTCTTTTGGATGAATGGCCTGGCCCCTCCACTCAGGTCCAGCGGATCCCCGACGCCCAGCAGAACCGACTGGTCCTGAATGAGCTGCAGCCATGGAGCAGGTACTGCGCGGAGGTCCACATCCGGACGGAGCTGGCCGGAGCCAGCCGACCCAGCGGGACTGTCTGCGAGAGCACCAGCAGCAGCGGTATCCAGCTCGCCGTCACTGCCGGCCCGCTTCTCTCCCCGCAGGATCTGATCTGCATGCTCTGCTTCCGCAGAGGAGGCCGCTCCGTGGCTGGCGGCAGCGGTGACGGCCGCCGTCCTGGCGCTTCTGGTTGCTCTGCTGGTGATTGGCGTGCGCCACCGTCAAAGCATCTCGTACTTCCTCTGTCCGCAGGAAGTGATGCCGGAACACTGGAAGCAGGTGAGAATCCCAGAGAGGCCTGGCGCCTGGCAGTGGACTGACAGCGCCGACCCTCTCCTCAGTACCTGCTGGCTCCGCCCTCCTCACTGCTCACACAGCAGGCGCCCCCCACTGAGGACTACCACCCGCTCAGCGTCCTTCCCGAGCAGCCCGCAGAAGCACAGCGCCCCCTGGATTCTCCCTGCAGTGACGCCACTGTCGACGGGACCGTCTGGCCATGCTGAGCTCCAGTCAGCAGGTGGCGCTGCCCTCTGCTCCTCGAGCTTTTCGATGATGAATAAATGGTCGTGTTTGTGACGAACGGTGTGGCCACATGACGTATTCCTCGTCACGTATCCGCCAGATGGCGCTCTGACGCAGGCGCGAGGTCATAATGAACCAGCTCGCTTTACCGAAAACGCCCGACTGACCGACGCGGGGAGAAGAGTCTTCTGCGAACTCAAGTTACCGTTAGTGACCGTAAAGACTCGTTTAGATCAGCGGGTCACGTTGAGTTGGTTGGAGCCTGGAGTCAGCGGCCACCTGTGGCTGTTTGCTGTTGTTGTTGTTGTTGTTTTACCGATCAGCGCGGTTCTCACGGAACCTGACGCCGTGCTCTTATTGTGAAAACACCGGAAGCGGGGCTCCGTCTCGAGGAGCAGCGTCTGGTTCGTCGAGCGTGAGGACTGATCCAGGAAAGAAGGGAGGTTCGGACATGTGGGCGACCGTCTGCTGGACTCTCCTCACGCTGGCTGTTCGCGGAAGCGCCGGTAGGTTCCGGTGCCGACCGTAGCGTTTGGCTCCAGCTCCTGTGAACCAGTCGGTTCCGTCCGTGTCCGTGACGCCGTTCACGTTTGTTGTCGTCGTAGTCTGTGACGCGCGTCGGCATTCGTCACCGCGCTGCTGACTGGGTTCTGGGCTCGGTTGGTGTCGGAAGTATTGAGATCAGGCCTGTAATCTGAAGGTGTGCTGCGAACCGAGCCTCTGGACCTGCGCACCACAGTCTCAGCACTGTGGCCGCTGCAGAGCTGAGCCAGAAGACTCTGCCCCCCGAGGCTGTGGCCTCCTCTTCAGGTGCCACTGTGGAGGCTTCCGGACCAGGTGCTCCTGCGGTCTGGTGACGCTGACTTCCTGTTCGGGGGTGGCGACAAGGACCAGTTCCTCTTTGAGTTGTCTCCAGTCACAGCGATGGTCCTCACAAGAACCGGACCCCACTACATCTACTCCTGTTTCAGAACCGGCGCCGCCCCAGAACCTGACCATGGTGACCCTGAACACTAACTACCAGCTGCACTGGGACTGGAACGGGCCGGCCACCGATCACGTGACCTTCGCAGTCCAGTACCTGTCGTGAGTGTCTCGGGTCGGGGGGGGGCTCTGGGTGCCGCGGCTCATGTGTGCTGCTGCCCACAGGAGCTACAAAAGGGAACAACACAAGGACGACTGGTCGTCCCCGAGCAGCTGTGACAACACGACCCGTCGCTTCTGTGACCTGACCCACCAGAACCTTGTTTACTTTGGCTGCTACAACGTCAGAGTACGAGCCATCATCAAGGGGGACCCCTCAAACTGGACCTCCACAGAATTCTGCCCCGACAAAGACGGTAAGTGTGAGCAGCTCCTGGTCCTGGGTCATCAGCTCTCACTGACCGTGAGAAAACTTGGGCTCTTGAATGCAACAGCTTAGTCCCACTGCTGGAGAGAAACTGGGCTCTCTCCGAGTCGGACTCCACCACCTGCACGAGGCGGTTAATAGCTGGACCAAGCTAGCGTGTAGCCAGTAGCTGGACTCAGCTAGTATGTAGCCAGTAGCTGGACTCAGCTAGCGTGTAGCCAGTAGCTGGACTCAGCTAGCGTGTAGCCAGTAGCTGGACTCAGCTAGCGTGTAGCCAGTAGCTGGGCTATGAGCGGAGTGACGTGTGGCTGCGCCAGCTTCAGCTACACAGCGGTAGTAACCAACTGCAGCGGCACCTTCTGATCTCTCATGTCAGTGATGCAGTGAAGTCACAACGTCACTCTTGATGTATTCATGTTTGATGGACTTGCACTGAAGTCAGAAGACCCATTTATTGACTTGAACAAACAAGAAATGCGAACTGTGGAGAGAGAAGGAAAAACTGTCGTTCCATATGGAAATATCTCACCTGTCAAGGCTTTTTCCCCAAATGAAAGTGTAAAGAAGATACAAGGGCTTTTTCCACACAGCTCACAGACAAAGTGCGTTGGGCTCGGACACGTGAGCACGAGCGAGTCTGTGCGGTTTGGGCGGCGGCCTCTGGGTCCAGGAAGCTCTCGGCAGGGGGGTGAGCCAGAAGCGACGCGCAGCAACAAAGGCTCTGGCGCTTCTCTGAGACGTCCGGCGCCTGACCGGACCTGGGCTGGAAGTGGGCGTGGCCAGGGACGGCGCCGACACCGAGGCCTGACCCCTCACGCTCTCTCTCCAGCGCGCCTGGGTCCGCCCAGCAGAGTGGAGCTGTCTCCTGTGGGGGCCGATCTGGAGGTGGTGATCACGGACCCCCTGACCAGCAGCAACACCACCATGAGGGAGATGTGCTCGTCGCTGCGCTACCTCCTGCTGTACTGGGAGCACGGGGCCGAGCCTCAGGTGGGTCAGCCTCTTCGGCCCGTCTCTGCCGGGCGGCTTGACCAGTGTGCTCTGCCCTTCAGAGGAGTCAGCGGAGCCGCCACAATCGAGTGGTCCTGCGGGACCTTCAGCCTCAGACGTGCTACTGCGTCGCCGTCCAGTCCGTGGTGGAGTCCTACGGCAACAAGAGCAGCGCCTTCACGGCGGCACAGTGCGCCTGGACGGCAGGTACGGCGGCGGCGGCGGCGGCGCCTGCCGCTGGCGTGGTCACCTGACCTGGGCCTGTGTCTGCAGGAGCTCCTCCCTGGTGGCAGATCCTGCTCTACTTCCTGGGCTTCCTGCTGGCCTCCTTCCTGCTGGTGCTGCCGGTGCTGCTGCTGGTCTTCAGATGCTACAGGACCGTCAAGTCCACCTGCTGGCCCTCGGTGGCGCTGCCCGAGACGCTGCGACAGGTGCCCGGCCTTCTCCCTCTCTTCTCCGTCTCAGGCCCACTGACCCCCCCTCCCCCTGCTGCAGCTCCTCAGCGACTCCTCCGCTGCGGACCGTCCTCGCCTCCTCACCGCCGCGGGTGGGTCATGTGACCGCCAGTGGGTGTGTTCGGAGCTGATCATCCAAGACCTGCCGGAGGCTGCAGCTGACGTGGAGACGGCGCCCCCGCTGGAAGCGGAGCGGGACGACAGGTCCGTCCGGCTGGAGACTGGGCTCCACAGCACCGACTGACGCCTCTGTCTGCATGTGGGCCCGCAGGTGTCACCAGGGCAGCGGGGACTCGGGCGTTTACTCTTTGGACGGCAGCGCTTCCAGCCAGCAGCTGTCGGACCACTGCGGCTCCTCCTGGCGGGAGCAGGTCTCGCCCACGAGCCGGGCTCTGGTCCAGCAGGGTGCTGTGGGGGCGCCCGTCTGAGCTGCCCCCAGGCCCCTGCGCCTCCTGCGGCATCCAGGGGGCAGCTTTTATGATTCTTGTAGAATCGTCTGCAAGGCTTCTCTCTGGTTTGGTCTCTGTTCTGAGCGACAGCAGTGGTTCTGGTGATGTATTTATGTTTTCCTCACCTGTTCTCAGCATAACTTCGGTGTCAGCGTCACTCCTTCTCGTGTCTTTCTTTCCCTCGTCTGCTGTGACGTCAGACCTGTGTGACGGTTGTCAGACTTTGCCAATGTGAACCTGTTGGGGGCGCTGAAGTAAACAGGCCGAGTCCGTCTGATGTCACCTGCTGTCTGGACCCGGGTCACGTGGATAACGGTCCACCTGTGAAACCTTCAGACCCGCTGCACTGACGTCACGCGTCACTGTCCGGTGGCTCGGTGAGCAGCGCCGCTGATCGGACGGTCGTGTCGGTGTGAGGTGACCTGGCATTGCGCCCGGTTCCACCGACCGGTTTAGTCCCGTGACGTCTTGGGTGGTTCAGTCTAAGGCGGATGTTGACGGAGGCGTGCCGTAGCGACGTCATCAATCCGCGACGCCCTCGCGCAGGCGCAGCTCGTCGCACCAGCCCGAGTGCTTCTGCCTGCGTGGATGATGTCGGCCGGCGGTTCCGTGCCAGGTGAGCGCCACGCACCCGTCGAGCCCCGCAGCTCGCCAGGAGATGGCGAGGTTCTTTTGGAGCAGGTCCGGACGGGATCATTAGCTCTGAGTGCCGGTGTTTCCTGACGGGGTTCGAACCCAGTCGATGGTCGGCGCGGCGAGCCTGAACTCTGTCGGCTGGGTTTGTTTCTCCACGCTCTGCTTCCTGACTCAAAGTTCGGACGGTTCGGTTCGGCTCCAGTGAGACAGCCGAGCTCACGTCGCCGCCCGGCAGGACGCTGGGATTGAGCTGTGGAGGGCGCCAAGTCCTCCCTGAGGTCCGCTCCGTTGCTCGGCTTCAGGCTCGCATGGTCCAGGCGTCCGGCACCAGGCAGTGGATGGTCTGTCACGCGCAGCCAGTCACGTGCCTGGCCTGTACAGACTCCTCACCGGACCAGCCTGTGGATGGATCCTGTTTCCTCCCTTCAGCTGACCCTCTCTGCCCTCGGGTCGAGCACCTCAGAAGAAGTCTGTGCTCGCACTGTTTGGCCCAAGGTTCTTGAAAACATCTTGTCCCCTGAGTTTGAGACTCTTCCTCGATGAGAGGCAAAACCAACAGCGCTGCCGCCGGCGTGTCTGTGTGTGTGTTTACACTCCCTGTCCCTGATCAGAACCTTGGCCGTGTCTCTGCAGATGCCCAACATGTGGACCAGCCGGAGCCAGGCCCAGCTCATGTCAAAGAGGAGGAGGAGGAGGATGTCACCAGCTTCATCGTGGTCACGGTGAAGAGTGAGGAGGATGATGAAGATGATGAAGATGATGCTCCATCCTCTCACCTTCATCACGATGAAGAGGAAACCACCACCAGCAGCAGCAGCAGCAGCAGCTCGACTCTGCACGTGAAGATGGAAGGCGCGAGCGACGACGACGACGACGACGATCCCGGACCCGACCGGCGGGGGCATCGCGCTCCTGACTCTGACACTGACAACAGCGATGACTGGGGTGGGACGAGTAAGGTCCTGTCCAGTCCCGAGTGTGAGAGCCTCACAGGAGCAAATGTCTTTTCCTGTCCCGACTGCGGGAAGACCTTCAAGCACCAGGCCCGCCTGAGCCGCCACAGAGGCCAGTGCAGCAGAGAAAAGCCGGTGGTCTGCTGCGCCGTGTGTCGCCAGAGTTTCACCGACAAGAGCAACCTGCGGAGGCACATGCGAACTCACACAGGAGAGAAACCGTTCTGCTGCTCGGTGTGTGGACGATGTTTCAGTCAGAATGGAACGCTGAGCATCCACATGCGCAGTCACACAGGAGAAAAACCCTTCAGCTGCTCAGTATGTGGAAAGCGTTTCAGCCACAGGGGCGTCCTACAGGATCACATGAGGTCTCACACAGGAGAGAAACCGTTTAACTGTTCGCAGTGTGGAAAGACCTTCTGTAAGAGGGGAAGCCTGCAGGCTCATCTGAGGAGACACACGGGGGAGAAACCTTTCAGTTGCAGCATGTGTGGCAAATGTTTCAGTCGGAAGGAGACTCTTGGCAGGCATATGAAGTCCCACACCGGTGAGAGACTCTTCAGCTGCGCGGTGTGCGGGCGAGGTTTCAGTCAGAGCAGGACACTAAATCTTCACATGCGAGGGCACACCGGGGAGAAACCCTTCACCTGCTCATTGTGTAAAAAGTGCTACAGCCGGAGAGAGACTCTGGAAAGACACTTGAAGTCGCACTCAGGGGAAAAACCTTTCTGCTGCCTAGTGTGTCAGAAACGCTACAGTCGGAGAGAAACTTTGAACAGACACATGAGAAGCCACCCTGAAGACGGTACACACAGCTGCGCGGTGTGAGGCCAGTTTCCTGCGACCAAAACTCTCAGGAGAGTGGCTGCTCGTGACGGAGGTGGAGAACAGCGGTGGGAACCCGGGATCAGAGAGGAGGGAGGAGACGGCGGCCGCAGCAGGTCTGGGGAATGGAAGCGCCAGAAAGGAGCCAGCCGCCAGTGAGCAGAACATGGCTGCCGTCTCCTGGAGCCTTGATCCTTGCTGGTGATGAGTCACTCGCAGGTGCTGCTTCCTGGTCAGATCCACCTCATCTACTCCTTGGTGCGGTGGCGGCCTCGTTTCTGTGAGGAGGAAACTTTGAAGGAACCGAATGGAAACAACAGGAATCGTCGAGTGACTTGATGATGATGATGATGAGCTCTGCGAGCTCTTCTGCTGTGAGTCTGGTGTGAAGGTCTCTGGTGTTTCATGAGGGCTGTTGAGCCGCTGTTGTCTGAGCCTCAGAAACCTGTTTTCCCTTCCTGGCGTGACACTAAACAGCCGAGAGGTCCACCTGCATTTCCTTCTTGTTCCTGGGTGGAGGTGGTGGTGGTGGGGCCTGGTGGAAAGGTCAGGTCCGGGTGTCGGCAGCTGGGAGCACCCTGCCGCAGCAGGTCCTCCACCTTCACCTGTCTCCATCATGACCCTCACTGTCTTCCTCGCCTACACTCTTGGTTCCAGCTCTGTCTCTGACCGACTCGTTCCTGACCTCGACGACCTCTGACTCTGACTCCCTGTCCCGTCTGTGCGCCAGAGGTGCGGTTGGACACCGCTCAGACGAATGGTAAACGACACGCTATCTGACCAGCTGGTGGCGCCTCACCCATGGTTTTGGACCCGGCACCAGGAACATAAACGCTCCTCTGCTCCGCCTCACTCGGCGTCCAAGTCAGTTCCCGCTCTGGACTCGTCCGTTGCTCTAAATGAGGAAACAGACACGCAAGTCCCGCAGGAGGCGTCGGGAACTCATCGAGCAGATCTGCCTGATGGTGGCGCCGGACAACAAGGAACCACAAGTCCAGCCTTCTGTGGCCAGTCACTGCAGTCTTGGTCGCTCACGCTCGTCGCGCACGTGTCGCGTGTGAAACCCCGAGTGAAATCTGTCCAGTGGCTTCGGTTCCTCTCTGCTGCGCGTGACACTCCTCTTTTATTCTGAAAGTCAAGACTTTACTGTGAAATTGAACCAGAAGTCCGAGCTTGATCCGGAAGAGGACTTTCATCCTGTAAGCGACGCAGAAGACGCGCGTGTGTCGTGAGGGACGAGGATGTGTGACAGCTTATCAGGTGCGTGACGCAGCGCGCGCCACAGAAACAAGCTCCTGCGGCGAGGCGCGTGCTCGCGCCGTCTGACCCTTCGTCAGCGCGATGACGTGTCGGTGTGCCGTGTTCTTTGTGTCGTGTCTCCAGAGCGGGGTCAGGACCTCTCGGGTCTGGACCAGCAGGAGCCTGAACCGCAGCTCTGGCGCCTCAAGAAAGAAGGCGGCTCCTGCGGTTCTGCTGGAGCGGCGGCTCCATGTGACGGTGAGAAGGTCAGAAGTGCAGGTCTGAAGAAGGTTCAGGGGAAGATGTCGATCACGGTGTGTGAGCCAGAAGTGAGATGACGAGTCTCCCCCTCACGTTTGTTGCACGACGAAACACTGCTGCGTCAGCAGCCACGTGACGTCCGAGGTGCTGCTGACGACTCGTGGTCGGGAGGCTCCCGTCACCGAGGCCTTGAGTGTGGAAGATGTGAAAACATGAAGCAGTCAATCACTTTCATTCAGAAAGGTTGTATTCGACCGTTCGTCGAAGGCAGCGACTCTTTCCATGTGAGAGGTGAGTCTCTGGAGGCGGCGCGCGCGCGCGCGTGCGTCCGCGACGTGTCCACAGACCCGAGCGGGACTCCGTTTAGATTCAGGTGGCTGACGAACGCTGCACCTGACTCCAAAACGGCGACGGACCCGGTCGATTCTGCCTCCGTGTAAACGACATCCAGCTCAGTGGAAGTCGGGATTATTTGTTCGGCAGTTCCCTTCGCGTTCCGAGCGTCTCTCTTCGAGCAGCGCTCTCGCTTTCATGACCCGGAACACTCGCCATGCTCCGTCCATATTTTTCCTAACATGTGCGTTCTGAGGCTGTTTGGGAGCGAGTTCCCGCTTTGTCATCCGTCACGTCACCAGTCAGACACGCGACTCCACGGCGCTTCGCCGTTGGTTGAAGCAGAAGTCGCGAGCATCGGAGGGACTCAGAAAGTCGCGGCTTGGGAGCGTAAAACTCGCAAAGAAAGTAGCATTTGTGATGCAGATCCAGTCGCTTTGTAAGTAAAATGCCAATGGAAATGAATTGACAATGAAATCAGGGTGAATCGATTATCATGCAGGCCGAGTCTGGTCTCGGTGTGCAGATGACAAGGGCAGTGGAGTCTCAGCAGGACTCTCTCTCCCTTCCCCGCGCGTTTGACAGTCACGTGGTCAACAGAACCCGCGCTGTCGGAGGGAGGGTCCAAAGCTGGGAGGAGAGAGCGAGGGTGGCTGCTGACTCTGACTCCGTCGCTCCGCACAGTCCATCCTGAACAAGGCCGCCGGACCAAGTGAGAGTGAAGTAACTGCGTGCGTGCATATGTGTGTGTGTGTGTGTGTGCGCGTGCACAGGTGAGCCGCACAGTCGGTGGGAGCAGCAGGACAGGAGCGGCGGCGGGACAATCGGCCGAGTCGTGGTGAAGAGCGAAGAGGATGAAGCTCAGGAGGCTCCGAGCGGCCGGAGTCAGTCCGCCTCCCTGTCTGACCAGCAGGGGTCGCTCTCTCCGGACTCTGACACTGACGACAGTGAGGACTGGAGGGAGACCAGCAGGGCCCGGAGGCGTCCGGCCGGGGAGCCGCTGAGCTGCCCGCAGTGCGGGAAGGTCTACAAGTACAAGCTGAGCCTGGCGCAGCACGGGAAGAGCTGCGAGGGGAAGCAGTCCTCCTGTCCCTTCTGCGACAAAACCTTCTCGCACTACAAAACCCTGAAGGAGCACCTGAACTTCCACACCGGAGAGAAACTGTTTGCCTGCAAACTGTGCGACATGAAGTTCACCAAGCAGGTGCGGCTGAACGCGCACATGAGGACGCACACGGGAGAGAAACCCTTCTGCTGCTCTGTCTGCGGGAAGTGTTTCCCCAAGTCCGACACGCTGAAGAGACACATGCGATGTCACACCGGAGAGAAGCCGGTCAGCTGCTCCGTCTGCGGCCGCAGTTTTACCGAGAACAGCAATCTGAAGAACCACATGCGCATCCACACTGGGGAGAGACCCTACAGCTGCTCGGTGTGCGGACGCTCCTTCCCCAAGTCGGACTCCCTGAAGAGACACATGAAGATCCACACGGGGGCCACACCGGTGCTCTGCTCCCTGTGCGGGAAGTCTTTCACCGAGAGAGGCAACCTGAAGAGGCACATGAAGACCCACACCGAAGTGAAGGTGGCCACCTCCTGACCAAGGTCAGCACATTTTGTCTGACCTGTGAGGCCCTGGACAGGTGGTCCCGCAGAGAGACCGGCCCGTGCTCCTCGTCGTCACACGACCACCTCTGACTGGAGGGGGCGGAGCTTGCTGGCTTGTGTTTCAGCGAATCCGCTCCGGGACGAACGCTGGTGATGTGTGAAAAATAAATGGCAGGGATGCAAAGGCCGGTGTTTTCTTGTTCAAGTCGGGTCAGGACGGTTTCACACATGAGTCGACTGAGGAGCCCGCCTTCCTCAGACTGTTCAGAGGAGGGGGCCTTGGCAACTGCTCTCTGCACTTCCCAGCTTCCTTTCCTCAGACTTCTGTGTCTCCGGCTGTGTGTTCACGGTGCACGTGTCGGCGAAGGCCTCACGCTGCCCATTCACACGCAGCCGTGGTGACTCTGAGGTCCGAGTCCGACCTGAGCTGAGAGACAGACAGACGATCCTCTGGCTCCAGGCTCTGCTCACTGCTCCCTGGTGAGTCTCCCTGGACGGGCGGCAGAGCGGCGTGTCTGGATCCATATTTGGTCTCACCCTCCGCTGCCTCCGGCCGGGGGAGAGAAGCAGCCAGTCCTGGCAAAAAGCGCGGGAGCCCCAGACGTGCGCGTGTGTGTTTGCTATTTCCTGTGTGGCCACATGACATGATGAGAGCAGGATGCAGGAGCTCTCTCCCCTCCAGGACCCAAACATCCTGTGCTAACTCTCTGAGGACCCAGCCAGACGCTGGCTTCCGTCTGGCTCCGACCGTCCGGGACTCAGTTCCACTGTGACGCTGCTCAGCTCAACTGCCTCACAGCGGAAGTCTTGCAGTTTATACTGGGACCCCCCCCACACACACACACGCGCGCACATTCACGTCTCCATCCTCGTGGGGACCTCTCCCCCTAAACACATGGCTCACCTGATCCAGGACCCAGTGATTCTGAAGTCTTCACCCTCAGATTGAGGGTTGGGCCTGTCGGTCCCCACGAGGCAGGACACACGAGCACACACCCACAGCAACAACAGCCACCCGGGAGTCGTGCCACTGTGGCGTCAGGAGCCTGGTGAAAGTGGGCCGAGCTGTAGCACCGCAGGGGACCCGGTAAGGACCCCGGTCCCGCAGCACCGGGCTCCGCCGGCGCCTCGTCCTTGGCTCTACGTCGACCCTTCCCCCACCAACATCCATGAATTCCCTAAATCTCCTTTAATCTGAGGCATCAACTGGACTGGTCCAGTCTGGAGCACAGCGAAACACGCGCAGACCGCGCTGGCTGTGATGGAGCGCTTCAGTAGAGAGGTGAGGAGGAGGACCGTCCCACATGAGAGGCGCCCGCTCCTGTTTACATCTGGCTTCAGACTGGACCTCCATATAAGGTCGTCCAGCCACTTGTGATGTAACGGGACGGGTCGAGTTAATTCCCCCCACCAACCCCCCCCTGATGAGTACCCCCCCCACGCCGAGGGCCTGTCCTTGATCCGTGGCCATGTTTACCCACTCCCCGTCTCCCCCTCTTTCTCCCTCTCCCTCTCTCTCTCTCTCTCTCTCTCTCTCTCTCTCTCTCTCCCTCCCTCCCTCTCTCTCTCTGCGTTGGGGGGGGAGCAGGAGGAGGCCAGTCCTCTGCAGCCGGACGTCGGGACGGCAGCTCGACCTCTTCTCAGGGAACCAGCGCAGGATCCTCATGGACTTCAAGGCCAACCTCAGAGGGGTGAAGCCCAAGACGGAGGAGGTGCGGCGAGGCCCCTCGTCCCCGCAGGTGGACTTCCGTGGCGTGCTGGGGAAGAAAGGCGGCGCCGCCGCCCCCAAGCCCGTGGAGAAGAACGGCCAGAGCGAGGCGAGGAACTGCGTGGACGGCCCGGCGCCGCGCTTCTCGGAGAAGCTGTCCGACCGCACGGTGCTGGACGGGCAGCCGCTGCAGCTGCAGTGCCGCCTGGCGGAGCCCTCGGACGACGTCGCCGTCACCTGGACGCTGGACGGGAAGAGAGTCAAGGCCTCCAAGTTCATCGTCCTCACCGTCAAAGGTCAGAGGTCAGGCGGCCCCAGCGAGCGCCAGGCTGAGCCGCGGTGTGTGTGTGTGTGTGTCCAGGAGGCATCTGCTCGCTCTGCATCGACAAAGCTCTGCCGGAGGACGAGGGCCAGTACAGGTGCCGGGCGGAGAACGGCGGCGGCGCCGACGAGTGCAGCTGCGTGGTGCTGGTGGACGGTAAGAGAGAGGAGACCTGCTGCAGGACGGAGACTCCCTGCTGAGCCCGTTCCAGACCACAGCACAGATCTCTGTCTTCCTTCCCATCGAGCCGTGCGTGTGTGTGTGTGTGTGTGTGTGTGCGTGTGTGTGTGTGTGCGTGTGTGCGTGTGTGTGTGTGCGTGTGTGCGTGTGTGTGTGTGCGTGTGTGTGTGTGTGTGTGTGTGTGTGTGTGTGTGTGTGTGTGTGCGTGTGTGTGTGTGTGCGTGCGTGTGTGCGTGCGTGACTGCAGATCCTCCAGAAAACTCTCCTGCCGACAAGAGGTCCAAGAAAGCGGCTCCGACCTCTGAGAGTGAGTTTCCAAAATATGCAGCAGCTTCTTTCTTTTTGTCCCAATAAGGAGCTGAAGGCCGGATCACTGCTTCACACACACACACACACACACACACATCCCTCACATAAATACGCTCACACAAACACAGGCGTCCTCTGGCCTCCCTCCCTCCCTCCCTCCCTCCTCTCTCTCTCTCCAAGTCGCTCCCTCGCTCTCTCATCATCACACCACCACCTGCACTCACCTGAGGCCTCAGCCAATGGAAACACAGCAGACTCTGACTGGACCTTCTCTCCTTCAGGTGAAGCTCGGATCAAGAAGCCGACTGCAAAGACTCCTCCAAGACAAGGTCTCTGCCTCACACGCACACTTGAAGACATGGCTCACCTGGAGCAGGACCAGACTGGAGCCCAGTTCTGTCAGCATGCTCACATTGAGGCTGAATAAGGTCCCCACCAGGGAGGATGAAGGCCTTCAGTGTGGAGGGGACAGCTTGGTCCTGCTCCATGAAGCTTCACCATCACCATCAGCTGGTTCAGCTGCTCATCACTTCTTGTGGGCTGCAGCTCTTCCTCCACAGATTCTGCAGTTTCCAGAGGACATGAAGATTTTAGCTGGAGAGAAGGTGGAGATTCTCTGCACCTTCTCTGGAGCTCCTCCCATCACATGCACCTGGCTCAAGTTCAGGAAGCCGGTGAGATGCCCTCATGAAGAAGCTCCTCTGTCCTCCCTGCATCTGCTCTGACTCCTCTTCCCCCTCCTGCGCTAACTCTTCATCTTGTTGCTCTGACTCTTCCTCCTCAAGCTCTGACTCTTTCCCCCTCCTGCCCCGACTCTTCCTCCTCATGCTACATGACTCTTCCTCCTCAAGGTCTGACTCTTTCCCCCTCCTGCACTGACTCTTCCTCCTCATGTTACCTGACTCTTCCTCCTCCTGCTCTGACTCCTCCACACATCATAGACTCCTCGGACCAGCGCGGTCCGTCACCTTCATCCCTCTTGTTTCCAGATCTCCGTGGACTCGTCCGACATCTCCATAGAAAGCGGCTCCAACAGCAGCAAACTGACCATCTCCAGTGGTCAGCAGGAGCACTGCGGCTGCTACACCATCGAGCTGCGCAACCAGTATGGCCTTCGCCAGGGGGCGCTGAACCTCACCATCGTCGGTAAGAGCTGCCAGGCGGAGTCACGTCACTCCGTGACTCACTGGCGTCTCTGCCACCCCCCCAGACAAGCCAGACCCCCCGGCCAAGGTTCCAGCTGCCTCGGATGTCGGGCGCTCCAGCCTGACGCTGTCCTGGTACGGTCCCACCTACGACGGGGGCAGCGCCGTCCAGTCCTACCAGCTGGAGGTATGGAACTCTGTGGACCAGCAGTGGAGCCACCTGGTGTCCTGCAACAGCACCTCCTACAACGTTCAGGTGAGGCCCTGCTCACCCTGCGGACCCCGTCCTCACGCCGGCTCAGGTCTGCACCTCCGTCTGCCCAGAACCTTCTGGCTGAGCGGCAGTACAAGTTCCGTGTTCGAGCGGAGAACATCTACGGCGTGGGAGAGCCCAGCGCCGAGTCTGAGCCCGTGACGCTCGGGCTGCTGGATGATGGCGGTAGGTGACGGCGCCGGCACCCGTCCCGCTTCAGGGTCCACAGACGTTTGAGCGTGGTGTCGCCTCCTCCTGTTTCAGAGAACCAGGAGGAGGCCGAGGAGGAGGAGGACGGTAGGAAGCCAGGCGCCGCCGCTCATGACCGCGTGAGCGCGTGACCTCTGACCCTGTGCTTCAGACTCGGAGAAGGAGCCCGACTACAGAGAGGTCAAGATCCGCACCGACGTGAAGCTGAAGGAGCTGTACAACGTGGAGGAACGACTGGGAACGTAGGGAGCGCTTCGCCCGACACACTGTCCCTGTGGGGACCGCTCCTGGCCGGCACCCTTCCCCCAGACATCCATCCAAAACACCTTAACCTGGACCCTGAACCAAACCTTTGGGGCAAGATGTCGAGCCCAGACTCCCCCCTCTGACTCTTCCTCCTCTTGTTGCTCTGACTCTTCGTCCACCTGCTCTGACTCTTCCTCCTCCTCTTATAGCTCTGACTCTTCTTCCTGTTGCTGCTATGACTCTTCCTCCACCTGCTCTGACTTTTCATCCTGTTGCTGCTCTGAGTCTTCCACCACCTGCTCTGACTCTTCTTCCTCTTGTTGCTCTGACTCTTCCTCCACCTGCTCTGACTCTTCTTCCTCACCTCCTCTGCCTCTTCCTCCTCTTGTTGCTCTGACTCTTCCTCCACCTGCTCTGACTCTTCTTCCTCACCTCCTCTGCCTCTTCCTCCACCTGCTCTGCCTCTTCCTCCACCTGCTCTGACTCTTCCTCCACCTGCTCTGACTCTTCCTCCTGTTGCTGCTCTGACTCTTCCTCCATCTACTCTGACTCTTCCTCCTGTTGCTGCTCTGACTCTTCCTCCATCTACTCTGACTCTTCCTCCTCTTGTTGCTGTGCCTCTTCCTCCACCTGCTCTGACTCTTCCTCCTCTTGTTGCTCTGACTCTTCCTCCTGTTGCTGCTCTGACTCTTCCTCCACCTGCTCTGACTTTTCATCCTGTTGCTGCTCTGAGTCTTCCTCCATCTACTCTGACTCTTCCTCCTCTTGATGCTCTGAGTCTTCCTCCACCTCCTCTGACTCTTCTTCCTCCACCTGCTCTGACTCGTCCTCCACCTGCTCTGACTCTTCCTCCTCTTGTTGCTCTGACTCTTCCTCCACCTGCTCTGACTCTTCCTCTTGTTGCTGCTCTGACTCTTCCTCCATCTGCTCTGACTCTTCCTCCTGTTGCTGCTCTGACCCTTCCTCCGTCTACTCTGACTCTTCCTCCTCTTGTTGCTGTGCCTCTTCCTCCACCTGCTCTGACTCTTCCTCCTCTTGTTGCTCTGACTCTTCCTCCTGTTGCTGCTCTGACTCTTCCTCCACCTGCTCTGACTTTTCATCCTGTTGCTGCTCTGAGTCTTCCTCCATCTACTCTGACACTTCCTCCTCTTGATGCTCTGAGTCTTCCTCCACTTCCTCTGACTCTTCTTCCTCCACCTGCTCTGACTCTTCCTCCTCTTGTTGCTCTGACTCTTCCTCCACCTGCTCTGACTCTTCCTCTTGTTGCTGCTCTGACTCTTCCTCCACCTGCTCTGACTCTCGGACACACACACGCCTGTGCTGAACCTCGGGGCTCCGTCTTGTCTCGTGCAGCGGGAAGTTCGGGCAGGTCTTCCGCCTGGTGGAGAAGTCCACCAAGAAGGTGTGGGCAGGAAAGTTCATCAAGGCGATCTCGGCGAAGGACAAGGAGAACGTGCGGCAGGAGATCGCCATCATGAACCTGCTCCACCACCCCAAACTGGTCCAGTGTGTGGACGCGTTCGAGGGCAAGTCTGACATCGTCATGGTGCTGGAGATGTGAGTGAGCGCCCCTCAGAGCCCCCACCTCCCCGCCTGCTCCCTGACCGCGTGCCACGTGTGTCCAGGATCTCCGGAGGAGAACTGTTCGAGAGGATCATCGACGAGGACTTTGACTTCACCGAGCGCGAGGTCATCAAGTACATGCTGCAGATCATCGAGGGCGTGGCCTTCATCCACCAGCAGGGGGTGGTGCACCTGGACCTGAAACCCGAGAACATCATGTGCGTCAACAAGACGGGGACCAAGATCAAGCTCATCGACTTCGGACTGGCCCGGCGCCTGGGTACCTGGCTCCCCGTGTGGGCCGCCGGCTTCTCCGCCGGTGGGTGTGAGGGAGTCTGATGTGAAGTGTCTTCCCTCTGCGCAGAATCGGCCGGAACCTTGAAGGTCCTCTTCGGGACGCCGGAGTTTGTGGCTCCGGAGGTCATCAACTACGAGTCCATCAGCTACCCTACCGACATGTGGAGCATCGGCGTCATCTGCTACATCCTGTGAGTCAGATCCCCGTCCAACACCACCGTGACTCTGCTTGTTGCTCCTTCAGCTCTGACTCTTCCTCCACCTCCTCTGACGCTTCCTCCACCTGCCCTGACTCTCCCTCCACCTGCCCTGACTCTTCCTCCACCTCCTCTGACGCTTCCTCCACCTGCCCTGACTCTCCCTCCACCTGCCCTGACTCTCCCTCCACCTGCCCTGACTCTCCCTCCACCTGCCCTGACTCTTCCTCCACCTCCTCTGACGCTTCCTCCACCTGCCCTGCCTCTTCCTCCACCTGCCCTGACTCTCCCTCCACCTGCCCTGACTCTTCCTCCACCTCCTCTGATGCTTCCTCCACCTGCCCTGACTCTTCCTCCACCTCCTCTGACGCTTCCTCCACCTGCCCTGCCTCTTCCTCCACCTGCCCTGACTCTCCCTCCACCTGCCCCGACTCTTCCTCCACCTGCCCTGACGCTTCCTCCACCTGCCCTGCCTCTTCCTCCACCTGCCCTGACTCTCCCTCCACCTGCCCCGACTCTTCCTCCACCTGCCCTGACGCTTCCTCCACCTGCCCTGACCCTTCCTCCACCTGCCCTGACTCTTCCTCCACCTCCTCTGACGCTTCCTCCACCTGCCCTGCCTCTTCCTCCACCTGCCCTGACTCTTCCTCCACCTGCCCTGACGCTTCCTCCACCTGCCCTGACCCGTCCTCCACCTGCCCTGACTCTTCCTCCACCTGCCCTGACTCTTCCTCCACCTCCTCTGACGCTTCCTCCACCTGCCCTGCCTCTTCCTCCACCTGCCCTGACTCTCCCTCCACCTGCCCTGACTCTTCCTCCTTCAGCTCTGACACTTCCTCCACCTCCTCTGACTCCTCTTCCTCTTCCTCCCTTCTTTCTTGTGAGTCAGACCCCCTGCCCCACCTCCCAACACCACCGTGACTCTGCTTGTTTGTCTCGCTCCAGACTCAGTGGCCTTTCTCCTTTCATGGGAGACAACGACAACGAAACCTTGTCCAACGTGACGTCGGCCACCTGGGACTTTGAGGACGAAGCCTTCGATGAGATTTCTGACAACGCCAAGGACTTCATCAGCAACCTCCTGAAGAAGGACATGAAGTGAGAGAGCGCTGAGGCCGCAGCAGCTGGACGCCCGCTGACGTCTGTGTGTTGCAGGACTCGCTTGACGTGTCCACAGTGTCTTCAGCACAGCTGGCTGAACCAGGACACAAACACCATGAAGACCAAGAAACTGTCCAAGGAGAGGATGAAGAAGTACATTCTGAGGAGGAAGTGGCAGGTGATGGTGGTGATGGTGGAGGTGATGATGATGATGATGGTGAAGGTGACGATGAAGGTGATGATGATGATGATGGTGAAGGTGACGATGAAGGTGACGATGATGATGATGGTGAAGGTGACGATGAAGGTGATGATGATGATGATGATGAAGATGAGGATGATGATGATGATGATGATGATGAAGATGAGGATGATGATGATGATGATGATGATGATGACGATGATGAAGATGAGGATGATGATGATGATGATGATGAAGATGAGGATGATGATGATGATGATAATGATGAAGATGAGGATGATGATGATGATGATGATGGTGAAGGTGATGATGAAGGTGATGAAGGTGATGATGATGATGGTGATGATGATGATGATGACGACGATGATGAAGATGAGGATGATGATGATGATGATGATGATGAAGATGAGGATGATGATGATGATGATGATGAAGATGAGGATGATGATGATGATGATGATGAAGATGAGGATGATGATGATGATGGTGAAGGTGATGATGAAGGTGATGAAGGTGATGATGATGATGATGGTGGTGATGAGGATGATGATGATGATGGTGAAGGTGATGATGAAGGTGATGAAGGTGTCGATGAAGGTGATGATGAAGGTGATGGTGAAGAATAAGATGAAGGCGATGAGGGTGACGAAGCTCTCAGTGGCTGTGACTCTGCTCCCCAGAAAACGGGCCACGCCGTGCGAGCCATCGGGAGACTGTCGTCCATGGCCATGATGGCGGGCGTCAGCGCCAAGAGAGGCTCTCCGACCGAAGGTGGGTGCAGTGTGTCAGACGTGGCGCTCGGCTGAGGCTCCGCTGCTGCCGCTCCTCAGAGGACAACCGCTTCCTGGAGTGTCTGGAGGTGGAGAAGAGGAGCCAGTGCGCGCCCAGCTTCAGCTCCCTCATCCAGGACGTGGAGGTGGTGGAGGGCAGCGCCGCCCGCTTCGACTGCAAGATCGAAGGTGAGCTCCCCGCCCCGCCGGGCCCCCCCCACCCGCCCCGCCCCGCCCGTGAACCCGCCTCTCCGGCCCCGCCCCCGCAGGCTTCCCCGACCCCGAGGTGGTGTGGTACAAGGACGAGCAGCCCATCAAGGAGACGCGGCACTTTCAGATCGACTACGACGAAGACGGCAACTGCAGCCTGGTCATCTCTGAGGTGAGCGGCGCCCGCTGGCTCAGGTCAGGGCGAGGCGGGCCTGATGGCGGCGCTCTGACGCTCGCAGGTCTCCGGGGACGATGACGCCAAGTACACGGTGAAGGCCGTCAACAGTGTGGGCGAGGCCACGTGCACGGCCGAGCTCCTGGTGGAGGTGATGGCGGAGGAGGAGGAGGAGGAGGAGGAGGAGGAGGAGGAGTGAGGCCAGGCGCCACATGCTGCGCCGAGGCAACTTCAGCGCCAAGACCACGCCGCGCCACAGCAGGTGGACACACAGACAGACAGTGGAGCCACAGGAGCCTGCAGGGGGCGCTGCGTGACCCTACCACTCACCAGAAGCCTTGGTTCCACCTCCTCTTAACTTATTGATGTGTGTTTGTGACACTCGTAGCACTTGTGTTCGCCACCTTCAACCTTCACCGTAGAAACCTTGAGCACGCTTGTGCCGTCGACAGGTGCCGCCGGCGACGCCAACGTCTCTCCACCCAGAACGTGCCGCACGTTCCCACACACCAACTGCTGTTGTCACGTTCCGTTTGTGTGACCCAAAGAGTGTGGGGTGTGTGTGTGTGTGTGTGTGTGTGTGTGAGTCCGAGTGTGTGTGTGTCATCAAGCGCCACGTTCCTCACCTCACCTCTGAGTGTTTTACTGACACAACATTTAAAAGCTGTTTGATCACGGATGCAATAAACTTGATCACCACCATGTCCTGATGTTTGGGAGGGGGAACGCCGGGCCCCTGCTCCAGGTGCGGCTGCTCGCATGACACGCCCGCAGCTCTTCCCTGCTCTTATTTGGAGGCTCCACTTCCTGTGGGCGCGCACCTCTTCTGCGAGTCAGAGGCGGAGGCTCCTGTTGTGTCGCCACTGCGTTGAAGTCCAGACTGCTGGGAACCTCATCAATAAGATCCTACAGTGGATCTGGGGCTTGTCGCACCGCGGGTTCTGTCTCGGCTGGCTCGGAGTCTGAAGCGCCCCCTGCTGTGCAGCCTTGCACCTGATGAAGCAGGTCTCCAGGAAGTCGCCATCAGCCGCGCCATGACCTGTTCACCACCATGGCCTTGGCCTCCTTATTTCTCTGTCCCTTCTACATGATGAGTCCTGGTCACCTCAGAACTGAACGGATGACGGAGCTGAGCCACGGCTGGAACAGAATGTGGCCTTTCGCAGCCAAAACTAAACATGGAGGAGTCTGGTCATGTTGGTTTTACAAGGAAACAGCGGGAACACGCTGCGTCATGCGGAGCGTCTGGATGGGTCCACGCTGCTCTCACCACACCTTGACCACAGGGAGAGAGGTGACTGAGGATGGAGAAGGTCTGAGTCAGTGGAGTCCAGGTCCAGACGTCAGAAGTGATCCATGAATGGTCTGGTGGTAACCTGTCCTCCTCACTGTGCTCCTCATGCAGTGACAGCTGCAGATCACAGCAGTGACTGTAGAGCGCAGCGTGATTCACTGAAGCAACTCTGTCTGTCAGTCACATCAGGTGTTGATCCGCCTGCTTCTGACTTCTGACCTGAAGCAGCTTTGCCTGGTGACCGGACAATACGCTGAGTGAAAGTGCCCGAAAGTGAGCGGCAGGTTGTGTGCCAGCAGGGGGCGCTCCAGGCAGGAAGGAGGTGGGCTGGCGGGAGCATGGCTTCCACCTGACAGACGCCAGGAGTCCAAGAGGACGCCATGCTTCTGGTCAGAGCCGTCGCCGCTTCGCTCTGAGCTTCGCTCTGAGCTTCGCTCTGAACAGCCTCTTGAAATAAACACACGCCGCAGTCTTTTCTCGATGGTTGTGGCCCAAAAAACCCCCCAGAAAAAAAGGCAGTGAAAGTGCTCTCCCTGCTCCTGCCCGGTCGTGTTTGATGGTCCGCCGTGCCTTGGCTCTCCTGGTACAGACTCTTCTTGCATTTTCTTTCTCCCACTTCAGGGACTCTTTTGGTTGGGACTCTTCCTGTTTTTGGTGACGCTCTGGATGTATTTTTCTACCTTGTTATGCTCGCTCCAGCCTCCTGTGACTCTCTCACCGCTGCACTCGGCTCCCACTCAGGGCTCAGTGAAGAGACGGGACAAGAGCCTACCACTTCCACGAAGCAGAAGGTTTCTGACTCCCAGACGGGACCGTCCCACTGCAGAGAAAGCACTGATTTAACCACATCCTGATTTGAAACGTGGTGCATCTATATGCTATTTGGAAAGCGTGTTAACTGTCACGTTCTGCACTCTGTGCTCTTGTTTGTCTGTGCCGCGTGCTTTTATTTTGTTAACCCCCTGTAGTTTCCTTTTCCTGTCTTTCATCCAGCTTCGTGGCAGCGCAGCTGGAGCTCATCCCGTCCTCAGCTCCCGTGGACATCACCTGGCGAGCTCCAGGCTGCCAGATGGTCACGTGGTGTCACTGGGTAACTCTCCCCCCACGAACCACCTCCTTGTTGCATTTCCCTGCGTGTGAGTCGGAGTCTTGTCCTCCACGTGGCGCTTTGATCTCGTGAGTCCTTGTTGGTTGAATCTAACTCGCCTCTCTTTTGTTGCAGATTTGTTGGTGTTTTGGCTCCGGCGCCTTCAGTTCCTGTCTTCGTGGTTTGTGCTTGTGATTTTGTATTAAATGTCTTCATTGACTCTGGGTGTCCAGGCCGTCTGTCAGCCTGCGACCATCTGCACCTGGGGCACACTTCCCAGGCCATGATGACATTAACGCTACCATAGCGACCAGAGTCCGAGGCCTGATCTGAGGCTCCAAAGTAGCACGTGGCTCAAAAGCTTGGGCTCCGCTGCTCTCCACAGCTTGGCTGGATGGAGCGTTGTCAGCTGCGTTCTGGGTCAGGTTGAGACTCTTGGTCAAGTTGTCCCGCTGTGGAGGCCTCAGAATCTCACCCTGACTGGAGGAGAGCCACAGCTCCTTGCTCCGCTTATTTCCTGCCCCTCTGCGCTGAGTCGGAGCGGGACGTGGCCGGTTTGTTCCCAGGACGCTGCAGGGTCCAGAGCTGAAGTGTCAACAGCTGGCTCTGTGTTGTAACGCCGGGGGGGTGGGGGGGTGGGCGGGGGAGTGATTGACAGGAACAGTCTGAGCCGTTTGGTTGATGTCAACTTTAATGTTGCGGGTGAGATTTGACATCTGAAAAAATCTGTGGAAGTGTGTGAGAAGCTCCAGCAAGTGAGCTCAATCCCAAAGTTTTGTAAGGGCCCCTCCCCCGACGCTTGCCCCGCCACACCCCCCGGAGCTGGCCAGCCAACCAGCAGCCAGCGCGGCGCACTGCCCGCAGCCCCTGCTATAAAGGGCCCCGGCGCCGACAGGGCCCTCCTGAGCAGTTGGAGCCTTCCTGCCTGGCCTCAGGTGCAGGAGTGTTGACGGGGGGCGATATTCCCAGGCTCCTCTTCACTCGGGACTTCTCTGGATCCCCTTTCCTGGACACTGAGGACACCGCTGAGCCTCAGCGGGGCTCCGTCCCACCAGGTCCTACGCTTGTGGACACAAGTGAGTAGTGGAGCAGCAGCACTCTGGGCTCCTGCTCTGGGTTCTGTCTGTGTTGGTGCCGACGTGGGGCCCGCGCGCCTCTGCTGCTGGGCCCAGGTGGCAGAGGAGGGTTGGGGTTCTGATGTGCTGCTTGTGTGATTTTCATGATGGAGTTGCTCACCAACATGGACGGGAGCCGCATGCAGGACTCGGCTGGTCCGGGCGCCCAGAATAGAAGCAGGCCCGGCTGCACTCATGGCTTTTTAAGGGAATCAGCTGGAGATTGACACCTCGGACCCCCCCACACCCCCACCCCTGCCCCCGGCACACATGGGGCCTGTCAATCATGCAGCCGCGGGGGGGGCGGGGGGGAGGGGGGGGATCGGTGGGGGGATGGGGGGGGGGGGGTATTTTAGTCGCTTCCTTATCGGTCACTCGCTTCAGTGGTCAGCAACAGACTTTCAGTGAGAGTCACGTGACCAAAGATTATTCATGATGGCATGCGATGAAATGGTGCAGAGGAAGAAGGTCAAACACACTTGAACCTCAGGTGACCTTCATCAGGTCAGCGGTCCTGAGCCGGCCGAGGGTGGCAGGTCGCCGCTCACACCTGCTGCCGGGGTCGGAGCTCCTCCTGTGTGTGTGTGTGTGTGTGTGTGTGTGTGCGTGTGGATCTGCCCACGAAGGCAGGAGCTGCTTCTCCTCAGTTCAACTCTCCAGCGAAGCCAGAAATCGTCTCTGAGCTGAGGTGCTGAGGACCGAGAGCTCCGGGATGCTTCACTTCCATGTCATGTTTTGAGCACGGGGAGGTGACCCCGGCGGCCTCTCACCTGCTGCTGCCTGTCGGCCATCTGTCCGTCAGCAGGGGGCAGAGCTCGCCGTTAAATATAGTCCCGCGGTGACACGGCAGCAGCTGATGCTGCTGAGTCACAGGGGGCTGTTCGGCCCCGACCGAGTCATGAGCCCGGTCCCTGCATCTGGCCGCAGACCTGAGACCTGATAAACACGACGCTGTCCCCCTGCAGGCCGGACACCATCATGACAACACAACCCCCGACCTTCACGCAGCCGCTGCAGAGCGTCGTGGCACTAGAGGGTGGTGCCGCGACCTTCCAGGCTCAAGTGACTGGTAACGTCAAGTCTCCACGACGCTGGTGCGGATGAGCTCGCTCTGACTGGCCTCTCCTCCCCAGGGTCACCAGTCCCGGAGGTCAGCTGGTTCCGTGATGGCCAGGTCTTGTCCGCAGCCGCCATGCCCGGAGTCCAGATCTCGTTCAGCGAAGGCCGCGCTGTTCTCAAGATCGCAGCTGTGACCGCCGCCCACAGCGGGAGGTTCTCGGTCAGAGCGACAAACGGGGCGGGTCAGGCCACCAGCACCGCCGAGCTGCTGGTCACCGGTGCGTGGCAGCCAGAGCTGCGGGTTCACGCTCGGCTCCGGCGGCTCACGCCTGTCTGCCTCGTCTCTTTCAGCGGAAACCGCGCCCCCTAGCTTCCTGCAGAGACTGCAAAGTTCCACCGTCACACAGGGCAGCCAGGTCCGACTGGACATCCGGGTCACAGGCATCCCAACCCCCGTGGTGAAGTTCTATCGGGAGGGCGCTGAGATCCAGAGCTCCCCGGACTTTCAGATCGTCCAGGACGGGGACCTTCACAGTCTGCTGATTGCAGAAGCATTTCCTGAAGACTCTGGCACTTATTCTGCCACCGCCACCAACAGCAGCGGCAGAACCACATCCACTGCCGAGCTGCTGGTTCAAGGTGGGTTCCGCTGGGGCTGAATTGGAAAAAGTGTCAGGAGCTCAGCAGAAACATGTTTCTCCTCAGGTGAAGAGGTGGTGCCCGCCAAGAAAACCAAGAAATCCAGCCGTCAAATCCTCGTGACCCAGGTAAGACGTGCTTTCTCCGGCCTCGATGGTGGCGGTGAGGAGACTCATCTGGTCTCTCTCTTCTGGTTCCAGATGGAAATGCAGATGGAAGGTGGGGACCTGGCCCAGCTCCAGTTGGCTCACAAGACACCTCCCAGGGTTCCTGCTAAGCCCACCTCCAAGTCACCCACACATCCGACACTGGCCGCCAAAATCTCTGGAGCCCGGCAGCAGTCGCCCTCCCCTGTCAGACACGTGAAGGCACCGACGCCCACGTCCATCAGGTGACGCTGGTCAAGGTGACGCACCGCGTCTGGCCTCCACATCTCCTGACTCCTGACCCTCTCACAGGCCCGTCAAATCACCCGTCACCACGCGGAAGCAGTCGCCCGCTGCGGCGGACGTCCTGCCCCCGTGGAAGCAAGGAGACCTGGTGTCAGAGTCCGTCTACACCAGCGGGACCCGGACCACCCGCACCAGTGTGACCACCACGACAGTGACCCATGTTGGGCTGCAGCAGAGCTGGGAGCAGCAGCAGCACGCGGCTGTCGGGGAGGTAAGCCTGGCGGCCAGGAGGACCGGCAGGACCTGAGTGGCGCTGACGCTTCATGTTGTATGGGTTTCAGGTTGTGGAGGCAGCACCCGTGCCTGCAGCTGGAGCCAGCGTGGCCCCACCCACTCTGGTGTCGGTACGTAGACCTCAGCCTTCTGTTTCTCGCTTCCAGCTGAAGCCAGGTGTAAGACAGTGCCCCTGCTCTCCACAGGGTCTGAGCAACATGACCGTGACCGAGGGCGAGTCTGTCACTCTGGAGTGCACCGTCCACGGGGATCCTCCTCCACTGGTCATGTGGTTCAGGGAGGACTACCAAATCCAGAACTCCATCGACTTCCAGCTGACCTACGAGGACGGAGTGGCCCGCATGGTGATCCGCGAGGCCTTCGCCGAAGACAGTGGCCGCTTCACCTGCACCGCCACCAGCGAGGCGGGCACCGTCAGCACCTCCTGCTACTTGCTGGTCCAGGGTCAGTGTGGCGGTCTGTCGGCAGAGCCGCTGGTCAGAATGTCTCACTTTGCTCTGCCGTTCAGTGTCCGAAGACGTCGAAGTCCGTGATGACAGCGAGAGTCGAGAAGACGTCGTCGTGACTCATCACGCCCAGACAATGTGCGTCTCTCGTGCGTCACCGATTCTTGCAGGTTTCTTACACCTCCATGTCCGTCGCTCTTCCAGAGAAACAGAGGAAGCGCAGGCTGCTGCCGAGGCCGCCGCTGCCCCTGCCGCCCCTCTCTTCCTCAGGACCCCCAGCGCTCAGAAGCTGGTGGAGGGAGGGTGCGTCGTCTTTGACTGTCAAGTCGCAGGGAGTCCCGCGCCCCGCGTGCTGTGGAAGAAGAACAATGCAGTGCTTGCTGCTGGATACAGGTGAGCCTCCGTCACTCCTCCCCCACACCTCAGGAAACACACAGCCTCCGAGCCTCTGCGCAAATCCATCTGCTCCGCTCACTCAGGTACAAAATCACCTACAAGAGGGAGAGTGGCGAGTGCCGCCTGGAGATCTCCATGACCTTCGCTGACGACGCCGGCGAGTATTCTGTCTCTGCCCAGAACGAGCTGGGAGAGGTTTCCGCTTCCGCCGTGCTGATGGACGAAGGTTGGCAGGACGAGTGCCACTCTCCAAGCGCGGAGCCGGTTTTAACGCCGCCTTCTGTCCGCAGACGAGTATGACGCCTACATGCAGAGACAGGAAGTGACGATCAAACCTGACGTGACCCCCATGACCCATGAAGCTGACGCCACCTCTGTTGCCATGGCGACCATGGAGAGGACCACCACCATGACCACGACCGTCATCTCTGGACAGGTTGGTTGTTGGTTCCGATCCTGGGGCTCAAGCTCTGGCTGAGCAGCCTGTGCTGCCCCCGCCTCCCGCCGGGGGTCTTTCCTTCAGCAAGCGTCCCTCTTCCTCAGAAACAGTTTATCAGGCACATCAGGTCGATGTACCGTGTTCGACTCCTGATGCCGTTCAATGGCGTCATCACGCAACTCTGGGCCCTGCGTGTGCCGCCCCCTCGTGGGAGTCGTCAGTAACTGGAGTCTGCTTCCACAGGAGTTCCACCTGTCTGCTGCCGAGCAGCGGCTCATGCAGGAGATGGAGCTCAGCATTATGAGCATTAGCTACCGGGACCTGGTGACGCAGGACGGCCAGCTGATGGTGACTGCCACCGACGACGAGGCCGTGCAGGCTACCTTCCTCACGCCCGTCAAGAACTACAGAATCATGGAGGGGATGAGCGCGACCTTCCACTGCAAGGCGGCGGGGACGCCTCTGCCCAAGGTGAGCCGGAGCTTTGGCTGAGTTTCCCGCCGCGGCCACTGAACTCTGACCTCCCGCTCTTCAGATTGTTTGGTTCAAGGACGGTGAGCGGCTGGTGGCGGGGGATCGCTACCAGATGGAGGCTCTTCAAGATGGGCGAGCCAGCCTGCGTCTAGCTGTGGTGGCGCCAGAGGACGAGGGCGTGTACACTGCCTTCGCCGCCAACATGAAGGGCAATGCCGTCAGCTCAGGCAAGCTCTACGTGGAGTCGTCCGGACCCATGGCTCCTCCCCGGTACACGCCGCAGCCGGCCGTTCAGAGGATCAGGTGCGTGTCTGGGACCGGTGGGGATGAGTGCTGGACTGCAGGTTTCTAACGTGTGTGTGTTCACGTAGATCCACGTCTCCGCGATCTCTGAGCCGCTCCCCGGGTCGCTCACCGAGTCGCTCCCCTGCCAGACGACTGGAAGAGACGGATGAGGCCCAGCTGGAGCGGCTCTACAAACCCGTGTTCGTCATGAAGCCGGCCTCCTGCAAATGTTCCGAGGGACAAACTGCCAGATTTGACCTGAAGGTGGTGGGCAGGCCCATGCCTGACACGTACTGGTTCCACAATGGTCAGTAACACGGCAAACTCAGGAGCTCGGCCAGTTTCAAACCGCCTTTCCTCATCCAGGCCAACAAGTGGTCAGTGACTACATGCACAAGATCGTCGTGAAAGAAGACGGCACCCAGTCGTTGATCATCGTCCCAGCTATGCCTCATGACTCCGGGGAGTGGACCGTCGTGGCTCAGAACCGAGCGGGACGCTCCTCCATCGCTGTCACTCTCACAGTTGAAGGTAGCTTTCGGCGGGCGGAACCCCGGTGAGTGCGTCTTCACCGTGAATATCTGTCTCCTGCAGCCAAGGAGATGCTGGTGCGTCCGCAGTTCACCGAGAAGCTGAAGAACATCAGCGTGAAGGAGGGCTCCCTGGTCCAACTGGCCGTCAAAGCCGTCGGAAACCCACTTCCAGACATCGTGTGGCTGAAGAACAGCGACATCGTCACGCCGCACAAGCATCCAAACGTCAAGTGTGTGGACGCCGCTCCTGACTTGTGTTCTTCCATCTGTCTCCGATGGCTTCGTCACACCGCTACTTTGCTTTTGTCTTGCAGGATTGAAGGGGCTCGAGGGGAAGCCAAGTTCCAGATCCCTGCCGCAGCTGGCTCAGACAGCGCCTGGTACACTGCCACCGCCATCAACAAGGCCGGCAGAGACACCACGCGCTGCAGGGTCAACGTGGAGGTGGACTACGCTGAACCGGAGCCTGAGAGGAAGCTGGTTATTCCCAAAGGAACCTACAAGGCCAAAGAGATCGCCCCACCTGAGGCGGAGCCCCTGCACCTCCGCTACGGCCAGGAGCAGTGGGAGGAGGGAGACCTCTACGACAAAGAGAAGCAGCAGAAGCCGCAGTTCAAGAAGAAGCTGACTTCAGTTCGAATGAAGCGCTTTGGCCCCGCCCACTTCGAGTGCAGGCTGACTCCTATCGGAGACCCCACGATGGCGGTGGAGTGGTTGCACGACGGCAAACCTCTGGCTGCCGCCAACCGTCTGCGCATGGTCAATGAGTTTGGCTACTGCAGCCTGGACTACGAGGCGGCCTACGCGCGAGACAGCGGCGTCATCACGTGCCGGGCCAGCAACAAGTACGGAGTGGACCAAACCTCGGCAACTCTGATTGTCAAGGAAGAGAAGGGACTTGTGGAGGAGACGCAGCTCCCTGACGGGCGGAAAGGCGCTCAAAGGATGGATGAGATGGAGCGGCTGGCGCACGAGGGCGGGCCGGCCGGAGTCACTGCGGACGAAGAGGCGGAGAAGATGAAACCAGACATCGTTTTGCTGCCAGAGTCCGTCCGAGTCCTGGAGGGTGAGACGGCGCGCTTCCGCTGCAGGGTCACGGGCTACCCTGCCCCCAAAGTCAACTGGTACCTGAATGGACAGCTCATCAGGAAAAGCAAGAGATACAGACTGCGCTACGACGGAATCTACTACCTGGAGATCCTGGATATCAAGACGTACGACGTGGGCGAGGTCAAGGTGGTGGCAGACAGCAACCTGGGCTCCGCGCAGCACACGGTCAAGCTGGAGATCCAGCAGAAGGAAGACTTCAGGACTCATCTACGCAGAGCTCCCGAGGCCAAGGCGCCGGAACCCCCGGCCGAGTCTGGGAAGACCCATTTTGAAGTGGTGAAGGTGGAGAAGCCGGGCGAGGAGACGCAGCTCAAGGAAATAGTGAAGCTGAAGAAAGCACAGAGGATAGTCCATGAGAAGGCCACAGAGGAGTCCGACGAACTGAGGAGCAAATTCAAGCGCAGAACAGAGGAGGGCTACTACGAGTCCATCACTGCAGTGGAGCTCAAGTCCCGTAAGAAGGACGAATCTTACGAGGACCTTCTGAGGAAGACTAAAGAGGACCTTCTTCACCATGCCAAGGAGAAGGAGGAAGCTGAGAAGAAGAAGGAGGAGGAGCGGCGTAAACTAAGCGCCAAGGCCCTGAAGCCGGAGCGGGTCAAGCTCTCTGCCAGCATGGAGGCGCCCAAGATCCTGGAGCGCATCACCAGTCAGACTGTGGCCCAGGGAGATGAAGTCAAATTCCGAGTGCGAGTCATCGGCAGACCCGAGCCAGAGTGCCAGTGGTTCAAGAATGGGGTTCAGTTGGAGAAGAGCGAGCGGCTCTTCTGGTACTGGCCCGAGGACCGGGTGTGTGAGCTGGTGATCCGGGATGTTCGAGCGGAGGACTCGGCCAGTGTCATGGTGAAAGCCATCAACTCCGCCGGAGAGACCTCCAGCCACGCCTTCCTGCTGGTGCAAGGTAACGCCCCGCCTGCTGAGCCGCCGCCAGCCCGCTGAACTGATGCGTCTTGTCTTTGTCTTCGCAGCCAAACAGGTGATCACCTTCACGCAGAAGCTGGAAGACACCGCAGCCAAGGAGAAGGACACCATGGCCACGTTCGAGTGCGAGACCAACGAGCCCTTTGTCAAAGTGAAATGGTTGAAGAACAACATGGAGATCTTTTCTGGCGACAAGTACCGCATGCACTCCGACCGCAAGGTTCACTTCCTGTCCGTGCTGATCATCGAAATGAAGGACGATGCCGAATACACCTGCGCCGTCATCGACGACGAACACATCAGAACCACAGCGCGGCTCAACGTGGAAGGTGACGCCGGCATCTTTGGCTGATGCTGCAGCTCCAGGAGCTCACTCTGGATCTCTGACCCGCAGGGGAGCCGCTGGAGATCCTGAAGCAGCTGGAGAGCACAGAGGTTCCTGAGACCTACTCCGGAGAGTTCGAGTGTGTGGTTTCCCGTGAGGACGCTGAGGGCACCTGGTACTTTGGAGAAAAGCTTCTCTCTGCCAGCAGCAAGTACGTCATCTCGTCCCGCCGCGGACGCCACACCCTGTCTGTCAAGGACGTGAAGAAGGAGGACCAGGGAAGCTACACCTTCAGAGTGGCGGAGTTCCACTCCACCGCCTTGCTCAAGATGAAACGTGAGTTGAATGCGAGATGCGTGGAGCCCGCGCGCTCGCCGGCTCTCACCGCCTCTGCTCTCTTCCAGTCCGACCCGTCACGCTGATGCAGCCGCTGGCCGACCTGACGGTCTGCGAGGGCGACATCGCTCAGCTGGAGGTCAGGTTCTCACAGGAGAACGTTGAGGGAACCTGGATGAGAAACGGGCAACCCGTGGCAGCCTCCGGCCGCGTGCACGTCGTCATTGACAAACAAGTTCACAAGCTGCTGATCGAAGACACCGTGAAGGACGACCAAGGCCCCTATTCCTTCGTGGTCCCAGCCCAGGAGATCTCAACCTCGGCTAAGCTGACCGTTCAGAGTAAGACCTGCCGCCACGCGGCCTGGACCTGCTGGTGCTGATCAATCTAACCGCCCTCTCCCCACGCAGCCATCGGAGTGCTGAGTCCTCTCAAGGACACCAGTGCGGTTGAGGGCACCAAGGCTGTTCTGGAGGCCAAGATCTCCGCGCAAGACATCAGCTCAGTCAAGTGGTTCCACGACGAGCAGCTGCTGGTCCCCACTGACCGAGTGCAGACTGTGGCCAAAGGCGCCAAGCAGCGCCTTGTGTTTACCAGGACCTACGCTTCAGACCAAGGACGCTACAAGCTGCTGGTGGGACGAGCTGAGACCGCCTGCCAGCTCTCTGTCCAGAGTAGGTCATGTGATGCGAAGGGGTCTGCAGTCCGGCTCCAGACCCGCTTCTCTAACGTCCGTCTGTCCCGCAGCTGTCCAGATCCTGACTCCGATGAGAGACACGGAGTGCGCTGAATCGGAGAACGTTAAGTTTGAGGTGGAAGTCTCACACAAAAACATTGATGCATTTTGGACCTTTAAACGACAGCCGCTGAAGAGCGGAGCCAAGTACAAGATGGAGTCGCGGGACAAGCGCCACACGCTGACAGTGATGAACGCCATGAAGGACGAGGAGGGCGAGTACATGTTTGCTGCTGGGGAGAAGATGTGCACGGCCATGCTCACCGTCTCAGGTACAGACGCCGTCGTTCGACCAGGTGACCGTGGGACACCCTGCTCACCAGCTTGCCTGCCTCACCAGGTGGCGCCATAAAGAAGCCCTTGCGCGACTTGGTGGTCGCGGACTCACAGACGGCCACGCTGGAGTGTGAGGTGGCTAATCCGTCTGCGGAGGGCAGGTGGCTGGTCGACGGTCAGCCCGTCGATTTCAGCGACAACGTACTGAGCGAGAAGGAGGGCGCCATCCGACGCCTTGTTATCGTCATCACCAAGGCAACTCACATGGGCGAGTACACTTATCAAGTGGCCACCTCCAAGACGTCGGCCATGCTGAAGGTGGAGGGTAGGTGTTGCTGCGCGCTCTTCCTTGCCGCCTGACTCCGGACTTATGGCTCTCGTGCTCCCTCAGCCGTCAAGGTCAAGAAGACCCTGAAGAACTTGAATGTGGTCCAGACACAGGATGCCGTCTTCAGCCTGGAGCTGACCCACGAGAACGTTCTCGGGGCGCAGTGGATCAAGAATGGCGTGGAGATTCAACCCAGTGACAAATATGAGATCCTGGTCCAGGGCACAATCCACACTCTGAAGATCTGCAAGTGCACCACCCACGACGAGTCCGTCTACTCCTTCAAGCTGGGAAAGCTCTCCGCCAGTGGCCGCCTCAACGTGGAGTGTAATGGAAGACGTCATCCGTCGGCGGCTTCACGCTTGCCTCTTCCTGTGTCCTGTTTTCACGCCGCGTCTGTCTCTTGCAGCGATCAAGATCTTGAAGAAGCCGAAAGATGTGACGTCGCTGCTCGGGGCCACGGCCTCCTTCGAGGTGGTGCTCTCCGAAGACAACATCCCAGTCCGCTGGATGTTCAACGACGCCGAGGTCAAGTCGAATGGGGACTTCCGCATGACCTCTGAGAAAAAGAATCACAAATTAGTGGTCCAGAATGTCACGGCCCAGTTGGAGGGCGAGTACACGGTGGTGGTTGGTCACCTCCGCTGCAGCGCCCGTCTCACCGTGGAGGGTAAGATCAGCTGCTTCGAAAGGCCTCGAGGCCGCGTCTAACCCTCATGCTTCCGGCGACTGTCTGGCAGCGTTGCGGGTCACCAAGCCATTAGACCACGTGGAGGTTCCTGAGACCCAGGTGGCATCACTGGAGGTGGAGGTGTCGCATTTCAACGTCCCACCATCGTGGCAGAAAGACGGCGTGGAGCTGGAGATGAGCGAGAAGTTTCGTATCGTGGTCCAAGGGAAAGTCCACCAGCTGAAGGTCATGAACGTGGACCAGCGGGACGCAGCGGAGTACAGCTTCACCTGCGGCAGTGACCGCTCTGCGGCGCGGCTCAACGTTAGCCGTGAGTCGCTCGCTCGAGCACCTTCGGCCGCCCACGTACTCGCATTCACTGTTTGCTGTCTCTGCAGCCGTCCTCCTGACAATGCCGCTCCAGGACCTGAACGCTCAGGATAAGGACTCGGTCACCTTTGAAGCAGCTGTCAACTTTGAGGGCGTGGCCTACAAGTGGCTGAAAAATGGCGTAGAAATCCGTGCCAGCGATCGCTGTCAGCCCAGATGCCGCCAGCTGGCGCACACGCTCAACATCCGCAACGTTCACTTCGGAGACAGTGCGGAGTACACCTTCGTCGCTGGCTCGGCCCGGTCCAGCGCCAGGCTCTTTGTGGAAGGTAGGAACTTTGCTTTGCAACCTGTAACCCGTTCTGACTGCGCTGCGTCTGACGCTTCAGCTCGGGTGGTGGAGTTCACCAAAGAGCTGAGGGACCTGAAGATCACGGAGAAGAAGCGTGCCACCTTTGAGTGTGAGGTTTCGGAGCCCAACATCCAAGTGATGTGGATGAAGGATGGACAGGAGCTGGAGGTGTCTGACAGGTAAGAGCCCTGCCCTGAGTGCGACACGGCCCCAAAACCCACACCTCTCCTCCTGTTAGGTACAAGATGACCTCAGAGAGCTTCGCTCACCGGCTTGTCCTGCCGTCGGTGCGGTTGTCAGACGCCGGCGAGTACACAGCCGTGGCTGGGTCCAGCATGTCTAAGGCTCACCTGAGTGTGGAAGGGCGGGACATCAGGATATCCGAACCGGCCAGCCGGGAGGTGGTGGTGAGTCATGGGCCCCCGTGAACTTGACGGCAGCTGGATGGGACCGTTTGCAGACGCGATGCTGTGTGTGCAGGTGGTGGAGAAGCAGAGAGCCACCTTTGAATTTGAGGTGAGCGAGGACGACGTGGAAGGTCGCTGGCTGAAGAATGGCGCCGAGATCCACTTCCCTACAGAGGAGCGCTTTTCCTACATCACAATCCGGAGGCTCCACAGACTCACCATCTCAGAGACTTTCAGGAGTGATGCGGGGGAAATGACCTTCATGGCGGGGAAGAACCAGAGCACAATGGCTCTGGTAGTCAGGCGTGAGTGCTCCTCCGCTCTTGCTCGTCCTCCCACCTCTGCCCCTCAGTTCTGCAGTAGTTTGTCTCCTTCTGTCTCCAGTTCCAGTGCCGCCTCAAATTCTTCGGCCGCTGCAGTCAGCGACGGTGATGTCGGGCCGATCGGCTCGTTTCTCAACCCAGGTGACCGGCCTCCCGGTCCCTCATGTGTCATGGTTCAAGGACTCACAGGTGCTCGTGTCAACTGACACCTGCAAGTTCCTTCATGATGGGGAAGAGCACTCCTTGCTGCTGCTGGAGGTCTTCCCTGAAGATGCGGCCGTCTACTCCTGCGAGGCCAAGAGCAGCTACGGCGAGGTGGCCAGCTCTGCTGCTCTCACTGTAGAAGGTGAGCGGTCAGCAGCTTGGCAACGCTTGAGCCTGCCTCAAAGTCCTGAGCGTTTCTTATGTGACTTGTGTCTTCAGTACCGGAGGTCACAGAGACCAGAGTTGATGCCCCGTTCCTCGTCTCCCCAATGAGAGACCTGCTGGTGTCGGAGGGCAAGCCAGCGTGCTTCCAGTGCTCCGTCTCCGGAGAAGGTGAGCTGCTCACTCAAGCCCTGGGAGGGGCTGGCTGCAGGGGGGTTTCTCAGTCTGACCAGGGTCTTGTCTCCCAGACCTGCAGGTGTCCTGGTTCTGCAACAACAAAGATCTCCGACAGTCTGACAACTTTAGGATGTCACAGTCTGCTGGCACCGTCCAGCTGGAGATACCGAAGGTTTTGGCTGACTATGAGGGAGAGTACTCGTGCGTGGCGTCCAACGCCTCTGGGATGGTCACCTGTACCGCCTCCCTGAACATTGACGGTGAGTCTGCCTCATTTGCTCGGCAGGTGCTGTAGACGGAGATGAGGTGAAGGTCCTCCCCAGGACTTCTCTTCTAACCTTTCTTAGGACGACAGTCCGTCTGTTTCAGGTCCACCCCTCCGAGCTTGGCTTGGTTAGGGACAGCCTGTCGCCGTCCCTTATAGACCGGCCAGTCCCATCCCATGATCAGAGCGATCAGGGCTGACCAACTTCTCTCTCTTTCGTCCAGATCTCCAAATCTTAGCTAGCACCCCCACACAGCCCTCTTGTCAGCAGCTGCAGGCTGAGGCGCAGAGCTCAGTGCTGGAGGTCCAGCCACGCACGAGTCCCCTGTTAATGATGGGAATGAGCGACATCCTCGTGAAGAGTGGGGAGAGTGCCGAGTTTAGCTGCTGGTTTGACGGACATCCCTTCACTGCAGTCGCCTGGCATCACAACGGCGCAAGCGTGACGGGCAGCGAGCGCGTGAGGAGCGCTCAGAGCCACGGCCTCTTGTCTTTGCTCATCCAGGACGTGGGCTTGGCTGACCAGGGGCTGTACAGCTGCTCTGCCGCCAACGAGCACGGACAGAACTGCACGTCCGCTCGGCTGACTGTCCAAGGTGGATCCCTTCTCTGTCACCTAGTCCATTCCACCTCCCTTCCCGCTCCTGCCTTGACTCTGACCCGGCCTGGCTAACCGCCTCCTCCATCCTACTAACCCCGCAGCTGCTCCAACTCAGTCTCATATCTTTCCCAACTTTATTCTCACTCAGCCAAGGCAGCGAACCTCGCCGCAGAGACCTCCGTTTCTAACGATTCAGTGCGTAAAGTGTCCCACGCAGACACAAAAGAGCCGCGAGGCTCTGAGCACGGCGCCACCGCAGAGGAGCCGCCGGTGCAGGCGCCTCAGAGCTTGATCAGCCTCTTGTGTTTCCCTGACCTGCCATCCGGCTGTGGAGGTGGAGCCCGTCCAGACTTCCTGCTCAAACTGCACTCTGACTTGCTGGTGCAGCCAGGCCGCGGCTCTCTGCGCTGGGCCTTCATGGGGGCGCCCAGTCCATATGTCATTTGGCTATACAAGAGCCCCGGTGCCAGCCAAGCCGCGACGTTCTCGCTCAAACACGACGGCCCCCTCTGCCGGTATAACACATCGGGAGGAGGAAAAATGGGTTCTGTCAAAAGTGTCATGGCGGCCACGGAGGCGCGGACCAAAGGTTGGCACCTGCATGCTTCTGGTCACCACATTCCACACCTTGTGAGGGGAGAGGTCTGAAGGCACCATGTGTCACAGCCGGCGACGTCACTCTTGCCTGTAGATGCATGCCCGATTGTCACGCACCACAGACGTGAGCTCCTGTCATGTCCTGCCACTCATCTGTCACCATTATGTCTTTCAGTGACCACGACGGGGCTGGAAGCTCGCGCGCAGGAGGAGATCAAAGGTACGCAACTCTTGCCACTCAGCGCCGCGTGGAACAGCTCGCGGTTCAGAAAGGCACTGCGCCTCAGCTCCATGCCACTCACCGGAAGCCGGGTCTTCAGCAGGTCTCGCGCTGAACCACAGCTCTGTGATAAGGCTCCTCACTTCTCTCCTGAGACACGTCGTGAGAATAAGGCCCCAAACCAGAAGTGGTGCCGGTGCCCATCATGTCCAGAAGAGAGGCACTCTTCACCTCTCTGTTTTAGACCAGCAGACGACGCAGGAGGTGAAGCAGCTGCAGCTGCGTCAGAGGCAGGACTCGCCCTCTCCCCAGCCAGAGGCTCAGGCCCCATACCTCACCCTCCTAATGTCTTAGGACCAGCGTGGGCGAGGTTCCCCACAGTGCTGCCGCATCCTTGTGAGGTCCAGCCAGTGCCCGCTGCAACCATTCTGGACACAGCGCAACATTCAGAACCTCAGGGTGGAGTACTTGGAGTCAGACTCCAGTGCTGTGTTGGCGAGAGAGAGAGAGAGAGAGAGACCACGGAGGCTGGCTTTGCCGTTGAGGGTGTGAGGCTGAGTCAGTGCAGTGGTCAGTGATGACGGTGCCTGACACTCAGAAGAGCGAAGGCTTGGTGGAGGAGTTGACTGGCCATCATCCACCACCAGTCTTGCATAGCTTCATGTCAAACATCTGGAGCCGGTGCAGCTCCGCAGAGCATTCCTTCTGCATGAAACCAAACACATTACCTTCCCATAGCGGACAGCTATTAAGGTGGCTCTGACTAGTAAGGCCCGGTTTCCAGGTCCCGTTGGGTCATGGGAGGTTTTTCTGAGGCACCCTGACTGAACCTCGGGTCAGGTGGAGGGTTCACACACGCTCCCGTCGAGCCATCAAGGCGTGTGGGTCTGGGACCAGCATAACCACAAAGTCCACCAGACTCAAAGTTCTGTGGCGAGCTTTGAAGATGAGAACTCCTTCAGTCATTCTGGGCTCATGTCTTCCCACCATCAGTGGCTCCATCACACCTCCCTCACGCCGTTCATTCCCTGTAAAGCACCAACTCTGACCCCCTTCACTTCTCCGTCCTCCGAGACTGGAGCGGCTTCCCTGTCCTCCGTATGTCCTCCAAACAGGTCGAGGAGCTCCACCCACTGAATGTCCTCTTCTTCTTTCAGTGGCTCCTGTGTTCCGACATAAGATTTCTCAACTGGAGATAAACGTGGGCGGCACCGCCAAGTTTGAGTGTGAGACCGAGGACGCCCCGAACGTCATGTTCAAGTGGTTCAAAGATGGGAATCCAGTCAAAGAGGGCGACAAGTTCCGCATCATCAGCCGCCTCACCACCTCTTCTCTAGAGGTCCTCAGTCCCACCAAAGCAGACAGCGGAGACTACAGCTGTCGGGCGTCCAACAGGCACGGCAGCGACGAATGCTCCGCCCACCTGGGCGTGACAGGTAAGGCAGGGATGCTTGGCTTCATTGCTTGACTGCTACTGGATCGGCAGCAGGGTTGCGTGCGTCCCTGGTCGCCCCGATGCACCTCTCCGCAGACACACTTGTCCAAGCTTCAGCTTGGCTTGAACTGGTCGTGACGGGGTTCGCAGGGCCGGGTGCCACGTGCCACGCCCGCGGCGGCGACTCTGGCAGCTCCACTGGACTCATGTTTCTGTCTGATCTTGTGGCTTTTTCAAAGCAGACCCTCCAGAGGTTGTCCACAAAGTCAAGGACTTGTCATTCTCAGTGGACTCTTTGTTGACTGGCTCACTTCCAGTCAGCTGGATTCACGCTGCCCGTGAGGCCAGAGGAGACCAGAGTACTTGTGTGTCCACTGACAAGTGTGCAGTGTTGAATGTAAGAAACATTCAGTTGTCAGAGAGAAGGAAGTATGTGTGCCAGACCCGGGCAGCCCCCCGCGGTGGCCTCCAAGGTTTGTATCTTCTCTGGTTCCTTTGGAAAACATTTGGCTACTCTTGAGGGTGACGATTAGAAGGCGCCGTCTCTTCTGCGCCGCTGCCTTGCACCTGGCCGACCAGGCGCACAAACCTTGGCCAGTGATGACAGACTGAAGTGATTCTGTCTTGTGTCGCTCTCGTGCATTGGCTCCACCCTCTTCTGCCAACAGTAACCGATCTTGTCTTGAACTTTCAGAACCTCCTCGATTCCTCTTGAAACTGCCTGCTGCGACCTTCGTCAAACAAGGTGACGGCTTCCTCTTTGAGTGCCGCAGCTCTGACGCAGCGTCGCTGCGGGTTTCCTGGTATAAAAATGAGCAGAAGCTGTCGGAGGGAGGCAACTATACGATGAGGGCAGCCGATGCCACGGTTGCCCTGCAGCTGAGCACCAGCAGCTTCCAGGATGCTGGCGTTTACACCTGCGAGGTGCAGAACTCTGCAGGCAGTGTGAGCTGCAGCAGCACACTCACCGTTCAAGGTCAGACTCCCACCTGTGCTCCTCTTCCTCGCCGTGGTGCATGAGTCACACACTGTAGCGCGGGTCGCTCTGTCTTCCACACTGCTCAGGCCCTGCGACACTTGCACTCGCAGTTCTGTGCACCAACACTTCCCCGGTCTGCCCGGAGGGGCAGACTTGGCATGAACATGGCTCTGGTCTGGACCGACTCTGTGGCTCAGCTGTCTTGTCGTGGTCTTCTTCCAGAACCCCCTTCCTTCCTCCAGCTTCCTAAACCAGTGGAAGGTGTCAAAGGCAAAGACACCAGTTTACGCTGTGAAGTCGGCGGAAGCGGGCCGGTCCAGGTGAGCTGGTACAAGAACAGGAAGCTGCTGAAGGAAGGCAGGAAGTACAAGATGGTGAGTGACGGCGCCTCAGCGACGCTTCACATCACCAAGCTGGTTGACGACGACGCCGGCGAGTACGAGTGCCAAGTGCTGAACGATGTGGGCAGTGATTCCTGCCGCACCACCGTCAGCCTTAAAGGTTTGTGTTGTCCTCTGAGCGCCGCCTCAGTCCGGCCACCGCCGCTAACGCGGCAACGCTCTTCGCTCGCTCTTCAGAACGACCCACATTTACCCACAAGCTGCTTGACCAGTCGGTGACACTCGGTCAGACGCTGACACTGGCGGCTGGGATCCGCGGTTCGGAGCCCGTTGCCGTGTCCTGGATCCAGGACGTGGATCACGTGCTTCGAGATGGCGACAACCGTAACATAACGTGCGAGAACAACCAGGTGGTCTTAGTGGTCCCGACAGCTGACGCCAGTACCGGCGGGAAATACACCTGCCGGCTGAGGAACGACTGCGGCGTGGCCGAGTGCTGCGCGCAAGTCACCGTCTTAGGTTTGTACCCCCACATCTTCACCTGCCGGCGGCGCGGCGTGGCGCATGCTGACACCGGCTCATGTTCCTGAATCATAGAACCTGCCACCATCGTGGACAGCCCAGACTCTTTGAACGTCAAGTCCGGTGAGAACGCCACTCTTGAGGTGGCGGTGTCAGGATCACCGCAGCTGAAGAGCAAGTGGTTTAAGGACAACAAGGAGCTCACCGCCGGGGCCAAGTACCAGATGTCCATGGGCAAGAAGATAGCGGCCCTGAAGATCCGCTCTGCCGACAAGGCGGACGGCGGGGAGTACAGGCTGCAGCTGGCCAACGACGTTGGAACGGCCAGCTGCCTGGTTGTGTTTTCTGTCTCAGGTTGGTCTCTCCTCACCTTCTGCTCAGGGTGGTCCCGGTGCCACGTCACCTTCTGTCTGTTTCTCGACATCAGACAAGCTGATTCCGCCCAGCTTCATCAGGAAGCTCAGAGACAGCCACCTCGTAGTCGGCCGACCGGCTGAGCTGGAGTGCAAGGTGACAGGTTCCGCGCCGCTGAACACTTCCTGGTTCCACAACGGCCAGGAGATCCACAGTGGATCCACCTACAACATAAGCTGTGAGGAGAACAGCTGCAGGCTCAATGTTCCCACCGTCAGCATGCAGCACTCCGGCAAGTTCACCTGCAAAGCTGTCAACGCTGCCGGCGCCAGCGAGACCAGCGCCACTGTCAGCGTGACAGGTCAGTAGCCGCTGTGGCTCGCAGCAGGCGCTGAACGGGTCTCATCGACTCTCTTATGTGAACCAGAACCGCCATCTTTTGCCGAGTTGCCGGAGTCCAAGGAAACCTCTCTGGGCAGCAGCGTTTCTTTCAGTGCCCGGGTGAAGGGAAGTTCCCCCCTGCGGGTGAAGTGGTTCCGGGGAACCAAGGAGCTGCTGCACAGCCGCTTCTGTGAGATCTCACTGAGCGAGAACGTGGCAACTCTTGTGCTGCAGCGAGTGGAGCAAGGCCACGCGGGTGAATACACCTGCCAGGTCATCAACGACGCCGGGAAGGAGAGCTGCGCCGTCTCTCTGTCCATCAAAGGTGGGTTTCTCTTTCCTCTCACCACCTTCTCTGACCTTCTCAGCAGCTAACAATCCACCGCCACCTCTCTCAGAGCCGGTCCACTTTGTGAAAAAGCTGCGCAACATTTCCCTGGAGAAGGGAAAACCTCTCCGACTGGAGGTGACCTTCGCAGGCACGCCAAACGTCAACGTGACGTGGAGGAAGGACGGCAAGTTCATTTGGGCCTCCTATCAGTACAACGTCATCACCACCGACACCTCCTGCATCCTGGAGGTCCTCGACTCCGACCGGCTGGAAGCAGCTGGCCGATACTCTTGTGAGGTGGACAATGGCGCTGGGAGCGATCGCTGCGAGTCGCACGTGTCAATATTAGGTACGGGACGGTCCGGCACCTGTCCCTCGCCCAGGCACTAAAGACAACTCTTCCACTTCAGAACCCCCGCACTTTGTAGAAACCATGCAGGCGGCGGAGGTGACGGCAGGCGAGCCGGTGACGCTGAGGTGCCGAGTGGCAGGCACGCCGGACATCTCCGTGTGCTGGTTCAAGGCTGACGGGATCCTGCGCAAGTCCGACTCCTGCTCGATGGAGTTCGAAAATGGAGTGGCCTCTTTGACCTTGACAGAAACCAGCAGTGCAGATCACAGCGAGTTCATCTGCAAGGCGGAGAACCGGGTGGGCTCCGCCCTCACCAGCTGTCAGCTGACAGTCAAAGGTAAACTCACCTCTGTTCTCTGGCTCGCGCTGTCAGCCTCTGACACACGGCGGGGGCTGAGTTGCCTTCCCAGGCGCTTGCCGCAGATGACTCATCGCAAGATGCGGAAGGTGTTTCCAGTGTTTGTAGTCGTGAATGGTCACTGATGAGGAGCTTTATAGACACTGAGTGGCGAAGACCGAAGTGGCGGTGAACATTCATAGCATCCTGGTCACGGTGCCTCAGGACTGTGCCACTCATGGCTGCACCTTGAAGTGACGCGTGTCAGGCTTGATGATCCGGAGCGGAGCTTTCAGTCCACTGGCTCCTGAGAGTTCCCTCGCCCAGCTGGACCCGCTTATCTCAGTGATGGGTCCACGTCATCTCATGTTGACACGGTTTTCCCTCTCTGGCCCACAGAGCGCAAAGTTCCTCCGACCTTCACCAAGAAGCTGCCGGAGACCATGTCGGAGTCCACAGGCAAGGCGGTGATGCTGGAGGCCCGGCTGTCCGGCTCACAGCCCCTCGCCGTCTGCTGGTTCAAGGACCAGGACCAGATCCACACGTCAGACAAGTACGACGTGAGCCTGAAGAACAACCTGGCAGCGCTGTGTGTCCGGGACAGCGATCCCGCAGACGGCGGCGTCTACATGTGCCAGGCCACCAACGACGCCGGGAGCGCCTCCTGTCAGGTGTCCCTCTTGATCTCAGGTACGGCCGCTTCAATCCCCAAATCACGCAGGCTTGGGCTCAGGGTCAGTTCTGTTTCCATCGCTGATCACAGTGCTTCACATAACACACACACACACGTACTTTTTTACAAATGCAGAAGAACCGGGACTTAAGCCAGCGTTTTTTGGTTCTGGATAAAAATCTAAAAGAAGACAAAATGGTGAAAACGCAACACAATAAAGACTCAGCGCAGTGCAGAGAGGTGTGACTGGAGCTGGGACTCCAGACCTGGTGATGTTTGGGTGGTGGGGAGGGGAGGGACACACACAGGTTGAAGGTTTGAGCGAGAGAAACCCCACACAGACAGGACGCACCTGTGGCCCAGGCGCTGTCTGCTGGGTTCCAACCTGGGACTCTGACGCCTCGGACCACAGCTGCTGTTTATCCTCTGCAGAATCTGACCAGCCTCCGAAATTTGACGTCCCGCTGGGGCCGGTGACGGTGCCTGAGGGAGACAAACTTGTTCTTCGGTGTCGAGTGGTGGGGACGTCTCCACTCATGGTCCAGTGGATGAAAGACCGAAGGGAGCTCAAGTCCAACGGCGGTCTCCGGATCACCTTGGCAGGGGGCGAGGCCTGTCTGGAGGTCGCCCAGGCCGGCCGCTCTGATGCTGGAGACTACTTGTGTAAAGCCAGTAACGCGGCCGGCAGCGACTTCTGCAAGTCAAGAGTGACTGTCAGAGGTAAGCGTCCGGACTGACGCCGTCTTCATCACGGAAGACTGGCTCGCTGATCCGCCCTTCTCAGTTCCAGATAAAGGAGCTCAACCTGCGGCTGCAGAGGCCGCCGCCCTTGTGGCCGCGCCTGTGAAGAGACTGGACAATCTGTTCTTCATCGAGGAGCCAAGGAATGTTACAGTCACTGAGAGTATGTTTCCCCTTCCTGACCTGGACCTGCAGGCGCACACAGGTGCAACACTCACGCCGTTTCTGGTCTGACGCAGAGGGAACTGCCACCTTCATCGCCAAGATCGGCGGGGAGCCCATCCCCAGTGTCAAGTGGATGAAAGGGAAGTGGCGACAGATCACTCCGGGAGGACGCATCTCCATGGAACACAAAGGACAGGATGCAAGGCTGGAGATCCGCGAGGCCACCAAGTCTGACGCCGGCCTTTACAGATGCGTCGCGTCCAACAAGCACGGAGAGATCGAGTGTGGTGCTGAGATGGAAGTGACCAAGAGAGAAGAGACGGAAGGTCTCGGAGACCTGAGGACTCGCCTGAAGAAGTAAGACCAACGAGCAACCAGATGCCTGCCCGGGTCATCGACGCATGCTGCACTTGCAGGCCATCCGTGTCCCAGTTCGCCACCTGCAAATGTAGAGCGAGCCTTTAAGACTCTCCATTAGCGAGGTCATCCAAGGACTTGGACCCGTGGTGCAGCACATCTGACTAGAACATTCAGGGTCTGTTCTGCTGGTTACAGGGCTCCCTCGAAGCAGAAGAGTCCCAAGAGAGAGGGTGAAGTGGACATTGTGGAGCTGCTGCGGGGCCATGACCCCAAAGACTTCGAGAGGATCCTGAATGAGCACAACATCCATGACTACAGGGCTATTCTCCAAGCCGTGGAGTTCCTGAAGAGAGAGAAGGAGACCGAGAGCGGGAGAGCGGTGAGTGGTCGTCCGGACAGGTGGGTCGTGATGGAGGGTGGGGGGAGGAGTCAGGCCTCACCTCCACAGATCTCTTCCGGGTCTCCGAAGCCGCCACGGCCCAGGCTCATTCAAGGTGCTTGGATTGTCATGGGGCCTTGATGTTGGGCTTGGTCCCTAATTGTCTGCTTCTGCTCTAGGAGGTGGCTCGTGGAGGTCAGGTGGAAGAAGAGGCTATGGCCCGACTCATCCAGCAGCTGGAGGGACGTGTCGGCACCGAGGTACAGTAGCTGCCAGCTGAGCTGAGGGTCCCGTGGTGAAGCCATCTCAGCTGAAGAACTGAGGTTCTGCCCTTCAGCCTGTCTTAGTGTTGGAGGACATCAGTGACCAGACCACATCTGAGAGCCAGAGCGCCACCTTCCAGTGCACGGTCCAGATCAACTACCCAGAGATCGCACTCAGCTGGTACCACGGCACTCAGAAGCTGGAGCCCAGTGACAAGTACCTCATCAGCATGGATGGGGACCAACACACCTTGACGGTCCAGAACTGCAGTGCCAAGGACCAAGGAAACTACCGCGTGGTTTGTGGACCCCACATCTCCAATGCCACGCTCACCGTCTCAGGTAGGAGCCCGAGTGAGTGCTTTGAGCCGGTTAACCTCTTCGTGCTGCTCTTCCTCTGGTCATTCGAGCCGGTGCCTCTGGAGCCCTGCTGGCTTCAGGGGCAGGAAAAGACCAGGCGTCTGGTCGTCGGTCCGAGGTGCTGCCAGGCTAGCTGGTAGCTGCCACTGGAAGGTCCGTCTGAGGAATCCTCATTATGATTTCAGACCTTGTGTCGCCTGTTTCTGGCGCCGCCAAAGACTATCGCTGTGGCGCTGAGCTCCAGTTCACAGGTTGGTCCAGGTCTGTGGCGAGCCTTGCTTGGCTTCCTTGCCTTAACCTGTCCACCTTCTCCCTCCACAGACGTTGCGTTAGGATATGTTCCCGAGGGTGAGTTTGCCTTCAGCCCGAGTCTTAGCCTTCGTGACTCTGCTTCTCAAACCCACCTGCTTGTAACAGGCTCGACAGACTCGGCAATTCCAGGTCCAGAGCCCGAGGCCATGTTTGTTCATGGTGAGTCGGCACCAGGTGTCGCTTCTCTTGCGGTGAAGAGGACCCGATGGTTCAAACGCCTCTAACCCTTGAGCAACTCTAACTTCCCCTGTCACAGAGCCAGATGTGGGTGTGGCCTCGAGCACGTTCCACTAACACGTGGCGTCTGTCCTCTTGTGTGTGTGATCCCTCTGAACTTGTGTCATCGCCTGCTCGCAGGCTCCGCCCCTTGTCCCTTTGTCGTTCAAGTGCTCGTTACAGAGCCACTTCTCTGGAGTCACCTTGACTAACCTTCTGCATGTGAATGTGTTGTTTCACGATGGAGCGCTGGAGGCCTCGGCAGCGCCCCCTGCTGCTCTTGCCGCAGGTAGTCGGTCTCGTCTCGTCATGTTGTGCTTGTTTTTCCCTTTGATTCTTAAATGCCTGTTTTCTCTTGAAGTCCTAAGTGCTGCCACCGATGCGGAGCCCAGGAAGGTTCTTCCAGAACCAAAGTCCAGAGGTGTGGAGACGGTGATGGTCTCCCAGCCTGAAGGTAAGGTGGCCTCTCGTGTTTCTGCTGTCCGTGTCCACGTCCAGCTCGCTAGAGCGGCCTGTCACGTCCTGTTGGTCCTTCGAAGGACCGGCTTCACTCCCAGAACCCGTGAGGGGTTGCCTTGCCCCGATCACAACCACGGAGCAGCATTCTCCAACCCAAGACTGTGGTGCACGCAGCTCGTTAAGAGTGACCTCTTTGATCCTCTCTGAAGTGGCGACACTTTCCAGCGCACAGAGCACGGATCTCTGCTTGGCGCCACCAGATCCAGGTACCTCCATGAGCCACCAGCTTCCTCTTGCTTCCTCTGTGTGGTGTGAGCAGCTCTTTCCAATGTTCCTTTAGTTCCTCTAGACGACAGGACATCTGGACGTGAAACGCTGCTGGACCAAGAGACCAGAGCACTTGGATGGGAAGCGTCAGAGACACCGATTATGGTCTCCAAACCACAGGCTTACCGAGAGGGGCCAGTGGAACCAGGACTGCTCAGCGTGTTTGCTGATCGATGGAGAGTTGATGAAGAAGGAATGGTCCCAGTGGAGACATTTGCGCTGATTCAGGCCAGACTGAAAGGTCCGGCACCACAGATGAATTCAGCGAGAGCAAATGTGCTGCAGGAAGCTTCAGAGGAGCCAGAGAAGATTGAGGAAGGAGCAGTGACACTTCCAGGACTGTTGAAGGCCCCAGAGCCAGGGAGGGTTGCACCTGCACCACAGACTGAAAGGTGTCCACAAAGTGGAACAGGAAGAAGAGAGGTGTCTTCAGTGGAAGCAAACATCATTCCTCATCCAGCCACAGTGCAAGACAGGCAGAAGGAGAAGCTTCTGGATGGAGAAGCAGAGTGGTGTTCACCTGTGCCTGCAGTGCCAGCACCAGGTAGATCTTGTCTCTTCGTCTGTGTCACATGACCCCGCCACACCGACTTGAGGGGCCCACTTTGTTCTTCATTATCTTCTTAACTCCCTCTTTAGATGAGATTGTCTTCTACTCTTCCACTTGTTGTGCTTGTTGATTCTCTTGGTCTCATTCTTTTCTCTCCAGAGAAGAAAAGCTCTATTAAACCTGCTCCTCCTCCTGCTGCAGAGAAGCCATCTCCTCCTGCTGCTGTGGAGAAACCTGCTCCTCCTGCTGTGGAGAAACCTCTTCCTCCTGCTGCAGAGAAGCCATCTCCTCCAGCTGTGGAGAAACCTGCTCCTCCTGCTTCTGTGGAGAAACCTGCTCCTCCTGCTGCAGAGAAGCCATCTCCTCCAGCTGTGGAGAAACCTGCTCCTCCTGCTTCTGTGGAGAAACCTGCTCCTCCTGCTGCAGAGAAGCCATCTCCTCCAGCTGTGGAGAAACCTGCTCCTCCTGCTTCTGTGGAGAAACCTGCTCCTCCTGCTCTGGAGAAACCTGCTCCTCCTGCTGCTTTGAAGAAACCTGCTCCTCCTGCTGTGGAGAAACCTGCTCCTCCTGCTTTGAAGAAACCTGCTCCTCCTGCTGTGGAGAAACCTGCTCCTCCTCCTGCTGCAGAGAAGCCATCTCCTCCAGCTGCGGAGAAACCTGCTCCTCCTGCTGTGGAGAAACCTGCTCCTCCTGCTGCTTTGAAGAAACCTGCTCCTCCTGCTGTGGAGAAACCTGCTCCTGCTCCTGCTTCTGTGGAGAAACCTGCTCCTCCTGCTGCTTTGAAGAAACCTGCTCCTCCTGCTGCTTTGAAGAAACCTGCTCCTCCTGCTGTGGAGAAACCTGCTCCTCCTCCTGCTGTGGAGAAACCTACTCCTCCTGCTTCTGTGGAGAAACCTGCTCCTGCTCCTTCTGAGAAACGTTCACCTCCCACTTCTTCTGTAGAGAAACCCTCTATGAAGATACCCACATCTCCAACTGGTGCAAAGAGAACGTCTCCTCAGCCTTCCACACCTTTAGTGCCACCTGCCTCTCCTTCTTCAGGTATTTCTTGAGATAAAGCCACTCTTCTCTTCATTCATTGATGATCCATTCATTCATCTCCTTCAATAGGTCACTCACCTTCTCATCTTTGGTTGTTTGTCCTCTCACCTTCTCATCTTTGGTTGTTTGTCCACTCACCTTCTCATCTTTGGTTGTTTGTCCACTCACCTTCTCATCTTTGTTTGATTGTCCTCTCACCTTCTCATCTTTGTTTGTTTGTCCTCTCACCTTCTCATCTTTGGTTGTTTGTCCTCTCACCTTCTCATCTTTGGTTGTTTGTCCACTCACCTTCTCATCTTTGTTTGTTTGTCCTCTCATCCTCACATCTTTCTTATTTCATCTGCTTGCCTCCCCATCTTTGTTTGTCGGCGGGTTTTTTTTATCTTTGTCCATATGTCCACGTTTGTGCAGATCTTCTCTCCAGCCTCATGTCTGTCTGCTTCTTTCACTTCATGCTTACACGGTTCCAGAAAGTTCCTCAAGATTCTTGCTCTTGTGCCTACAGAGGAGCGGAAGAAGACTCCAGAAGACCTAGCAGAAGTCTGGACCGCCACAGGTACTGTGCTCTGCTCTTCCCCTCCCTCTGTCTCTCTTCTCCTTGTCTTCATTCTATTCTGCCGCTGTTGGCGCTGTGACGTTGACTCTTCAACCACTCGCCTCGTCTAATTTTTGCTCAATTCTTTCAGACAAGGAACCTGTTTCATGTCCTGGACCCACTAAAGGTACACGTGTGTGTAGCTGTGTCTTATCGCCACATGTGTTCACACGTTATGGTATCTGTGTGTTGTGTGAATGCAGCGCCTTTGTCTTGTCTAAACCTGCGAGAGGAAAAAACCAAACGAATAGTTGGAGATCCAGAACCAGAATCGGAGATGATGAGAGTCCAGAGCTTAGTGATAGAAGCTTCAGACCCAGACAGACAGCGACAGGAGTAGTCGAGACCCCCTAAATCGAGGAGGAGTCCGGAGCGGTTGTGACTCTTGGGAATGACCAGGTGCCTCCTGGAGCTGTCCAGGTGAGAGGGACCTCAACCTGTCTGGAGGAGTTGGTGAGAGCAGAGGATGAGGGCCTAGCGCAGGGCGACGGGCTTGGTTCCTGCTAACAGTTGTAGGGCTGATACACACACACCTGGGGCCCGGCCAGGTGAGAAGAGGCCCGCCACCAGCATCATCATCATCATCATCATTGTGGTTCTGGTTCTGTTCATCTTCTCACTTGATGAATCGTTGTTCTCCATTTCGGCTCTTGTTTGTGTCACTTGGCTTCTTGGGTGGTGGTGCTGTCAGTGCCTCGTCTTGTGGGCTGGTCACCAAACGTTTGGTTTCTTCTCCAGATGGCAAACCATCGGAGGAGGCCCCTCGCGGCCGCGGCCGAGGATTTGGGGGTGAGAGAGCAAGTCTCCCATCTTTGAATGTGTTTGTTAGCTGTTGCCTCACTCACAGGGTCACAAGGTAGCACCACTGTCTGCACTCAAGCTGGTGTAGCTAACTGGCTGCCTGTCTGACCTTTCAGTGAGACAAACGCCGTCTCCTGGGGACGGGGGGCGTGGCCGGGGCCTGAGACCTGGCGGGAAAGGCCCCTCTCCCCCCGAAGAGCCTTTTGCCGGATTCAAGCTGAAGGCTGTGCCGCTGAAGTTTGTCAAGCCCATCAAAGACATCGTGCTGCAGGAGGCGGAGTCCATCGGCTCCTCTGCCGTCTTTGAGTGTGAAATCTCGCCGTCCACGGCCATCACATCTTGGATGAAGGACGGAAGCAACCTACGTGAAGGTCCCAAGCACAAATTCACCGCGGACGGCAAAGATCGCAAGCTGGCGATTATTGACGTGCAGCTGTCCGACACGGGCGACTACACCTGTGTGGCCAGGAACGCCGGCAAGGAGGTGACCTGCACCGCCAAGCTGATCGTGGAAGGTGAGTGCGCTTCAGAAGCCGCGCCGGAGTCGACGGCAGCCTCACGTGAGCTGTGTGTGTGTGTGCGCGCGCAGAATTGCCAGTCAAGTGGGTGAAGGACCTGGAACCAGAGACCTCCTGCATGAAGGGTCAGCCGATGTACCTGACGTGCGAGCTCAACAAGGAGCGCGACGTCGTGTGGAAGCGTAACGGAGAACTGCTGAAGAAGAAGGCTGGCAAAGTGGCCATCAACATCATTGGCCTTCAGCACGCCGTCACCATTCAGAACGCCACGGACGAGGACGCCGGGGCCTACACCTGCGAGGTGGACGGGCAGCCTGACGTGAAGACCACCACCATGGTCAAAGTCATCGGTAAGTCTTGGTGCTGGCACGGCCGTCGGGCCGCGACAAGACCTGCTCCAAGGCCTGTTTGTCTCCCCAGAGATCATCAAAGACTGGCTGACCAAGCCTCTGCGGGACCAGCATGTGAAGCCCAAGTCCACAGCCACCTTCCGCTGCGAGCTGTTCCGAGACACTCCCAACTGGAAGTGGTTCAAAGGCGAGGCGGAGCTCACGCCATCGGACAAGGTTCAAATCGACAAAGAGGGAGTCAACGTGACGTTGAACATCAAAGACTGTCAGCCGGACGACGTGGCCGAGTACACCATCGCGGTGGAGGACCGGAAGTACACCGCCAAGCTGACGCTGGGAGGTCCGCCTGCCTGCAGCTCCGAGTCGCTGCCCACAGAACCTTCTCTCACTGCTACTGTGATTTCAGAGCGCCAGGCAGAAGTGCTGAAGCCACTGAGCAGCGTGGAAGTGGTGGAGAAGGACGACGCACATTTCGACACGGAAATATCCGAGGAAGACGTGGCTGGCGAGTGGAAGCTGCGGGGGCAGGTCCTCACCCGCTCACCGGTGAGTCCAGACAAGCCGCACGGTGGGGCGGGGCGGTTTGTGCGGCCCGACTGAGACCCGCGTTTTCAATATTTCAGAGTTGCGACATCAAGTCAGATGGCAAGAAACGTTTCCTGACGCTGAAGAAGGTTGTGTTGGATCAGGCTGGAGAAGTGTCCTACCAAGCGCTCAACGCCATCACCAGTGCCGCGCTGACTGTCAGAGGTACGTGCTTGTCCTGCTTGTGGCGTCATGTGACGCTCCAGATCAGCTGACTCCAGGCTGGTGTCGCCGTAAACGCTGAGCCCGTCATGTCGCGCCTCGGTGAAACACGCAGCTCGGCCATAGTCAGTCAAACCTGCTGCACCTGGCTGACCCCTGACATGCCGCGGCGCTCTGCTTCTCATCCATCCGTTGTCGACTTCTCATTGGTCTGCAGAGATCCAGATGGGCTTTGTTGAGCCTCTGAGGGACGTTTGTGTTCCGGAGAAGAAGCAGGCTAAGTTTGAGTGCACGCTAACGCGTGAGGTGCCCAAAGTTTTGTGGTTTAGAGGGGCAGACGTCGTGACCCCAAGTCCCAAGTATGACATGATTGACGATGGTCACAAGCACTTGTTGCTTGTAAACTGCTGCGACTTTGATGACGAGTCTGAGTACTCAGTGGAGGTTCTGGACCTTAGATCCACCGCACGGTTGTCGGTAGAAGGTAAGTGCGGCGCCCCCTGCTACCCGCTGGCGTGTGGCGCGCGCCCTCCACCCCCCCGCTGTCTCACATGACTTCCTGCATTTTAGGGAAGAGACTGCAGTTTGTTCAGTCTTTGAAGGATCAAACAGTGAAAGAAGGCAAAAGTGCCGAGTTTCAGGTGGAGCTGACGCACGACGATGTGCCAGTGGTTTGGTACCGTAACGAGGTGAAGGTTCACGTGAGTCGCACTGTGGTGACACGTGTGCAGGGAAGGAGGCACACTCTGGAGCTCAATGCTCTGAGTCTGGACGACACGTGTCAGATCACGGCAGAGGCCAAAGGAGTCAAGTCCAGTGCTAAACTGTCCGTGATAGGTAACCCGCCCGTTCTTCTCTGTGTGTGTGACTGACAGGTGCATGAGGACGGGCTGCCCGGGGCTCGGACCCGGCTGCTCCAGCTCTTCAGACATGCCCGCCAATGTTGCCGGTTTGATGAGGTGTGGTTGTGTTGCAGAGGGCGACCCCGTGTTTGTGGTTAAACTGAAAGACTTCACAGCCACGGAGAAGGACGAGGTCTCGCTGGACTGCGAACTGAGCAAAGACGTCCCAGTGGTCTGGTTCCACAACGAGAAGGAGCTCACCGCATCGAAGCTTGTGCTGATGCGGTCGGAGGGAACCCGCAGAACCCTGCTCCTGAAGAAGGTGGAGCTCAGCGAGCAGGGGAAGTACACCTGCGACTGCGGGACGGACAAGACGACGGCCACCGTCAAGGTGGAAGGTGAGATGGTCTTGACGAGGGCCGCGCCAGCCGGTGAGAATTAACCCTGTCCTACACCTGCAGCTCGCGACGTGCGGGTTCTCCGACCCATCTACGGGGTGGAGCTGTTTGATGGCGAGACTGCCCGATTTGAAGCGGAGATCTCTGAGGACGACGTTGTCGGAGAGTGGAGCCTGAATGGAAATGTGCTGTCGTCATCCACCGTAAGAACCCAGTCCATCTCCTGTCATCACGCAGTCTCACCGCCACTCTGCTCTCCATTTTGCTCCCGCAGAACATGGATCTGATCCAGGAGGGATCCAAGCACACGCTGATCCTCTACAGTTGTCAAGTTCCCATGAGTGGCGAGGTTTCATTCCGAGCGGCTAACGCTCACTGTGCGGCTAACCTGAAGGTCAAAGGTAGGTCATTAGGCCAGAGGTCGGGAAGCACGAGAGCCCATTCTCTTGGCCTGTTGCTGCAGAACTTCCCCTGGACTTCCTCGCCACCATGACTGACGTCCACGTGTACGAGAAGGACGACGCTCGCTTCGAGGTGGAGGTCTCGCGGGCTCCCAAGACTTTCAGGTGGCTGAAAGGTTCGGCCGAAATCACCGCAGACGATAAGTATCACATGACCCAGGAGGGCAACGTCTTTGTCCTGCTGGTACGCTCCGCCTCGTACGACGACGAAGCCAAGTTCATGTTTGAGGCCGAAGACAAAAGAACCAGTGGGAAACTCCACATCCAGGGTGAGTGTGTGAGTGGCATCGCCGCTGACGTGCCGCTGCTGAGCCGCCTGTCTCTCTCTCTCCCTCTCTCTCTGTCAGGTATCCGTCTGGAGTTTGTCCGGGCGATCAAAGATGTCACAGTGAAGGAGAGGGAGACGGCTGAGTTCAGCCTGGAGCTCTCACATGATGACATCCCCGTGGTTTGGTACAAGAACGAGGTGCGTCTGCACCCGAGCAAGGTAGTGCACATGAGCGACCGCGGCCGGGTCCACACGCTCGCCTTCAAAGAGGTGACCATCGACGACACCTCCATGATCAAAGTGGACGCCATGGACAAGAGCGTGACGGCCATGCTTAATGTGATCGGTCGGTCTCGTCACAGCCGCAGGTGCAGCGCAGCGAGTGGCCCAGGCTAAACCTCGTGTTGCCTTTGTGTTTCAGAGGGTGACCTCTACTTCATGACCAAGCTTCAGAACTACACCGCGGTGGAGAAAGACCAAGTCTCGCTTGTCTGTGAACTCAGTAAAAGTGTGGGCGATGTGCGCTGGCTGAAGGACGGGAAGGAGTTGACCACATCCAAGAACATTGCCATCCAAACGGACGGACGCCGGCGGATCCTGACGGTCCGCAAGGCCCAGAAGTCCGACATCGGCGAGTACACCTGCGACTGTGGCTCTGACAAGACCAGTGCTCAGCTCAACATCGAAGGTACCCTACTTGGCCCTTGTGGTTCCCCAGTGAGTTCTGGAGACCAAACACCGGCTGTGTGTTCTTTCAGAGCGAGACATCAAGGTCGTCCGACCGCTCTACAGCGTGGAGGTGACTGAGACGGAGACTGCCAAGTTTGAGACTGAAATCTCGGAGGAGGATGTTCATGCCACGTGGAAACTGGGAGGCGTGGCCCTCCACCCCTCTCCTGTGAGTTCAGCCTCTCATATTAGGGCAGCAGGTGGCGCCCACAGAGCTGGCGAAGCTCCTGTCAGCCCTTCATTCAATCCCGAGTCGTTTGATTCCAGCGAGTGCTGGACTCGCCCTTGACGTGTCCCTGTCGTGTTGCAGGATGTGGAGATCAAGGAAGAGGGACCCAAACATCTGTTGATTCTTTACAACGTTCGACTGGACATGGCTGGAGGCGTGGACTTTGCCGCCGCTAACGCCAAGTCTAACGCACAGCTTCGTGTCAAAGGTGTGTCCTGGGACGGCGTGGAGGGCCTCGCCCAGCGCGGCTGACGTGCGCCTGTCTCTTCCAGCTCGGTCCATCAGTGTGCTGCAGCCCATGAAGGACGTGACGGTGACAGCAGGGGAGAGCGCAACCTTCGAGTGTGAGCTGTCGTATGAGGGTATAGAGGTGGAGTGGTTCTCTGGCGGAACCAAACTGGAGGCCGGTGATCGGGTCAGTCACCTCTTCACAACACTCTTGTCAAACAGATCCAGCACAAACTGACTCTCTTCCCACGACTGTAGGTGAAGACTCGCACGGTGGGCCGCGTTCACACTCTGACTCTTCGTGACGTCAAGCTGACGGAGGCCGGTGAGGTCAAGCTGACAGCCAAGGACTTCCACACGCAGGCCCAGCTCATCGTCCTAGGTGAGCTCACCGAACCTGAGGGACTTCACTCAGAGCCCGGACCTCTACGTCTCTCTTCTGTCTCCAGAACCGCCTGTGGAGTTCAGCAAACCTCTGGAGGACCAGAGTGTGGAGGAGGAAGCCACCGCCACTTTGGAATGCGAGGTCTCTCGAGAGAATGCAGAAGTCCAGTGGTTCCGAGAAGGACAGGAGATCCGCAAGACCAAAAAGTATGAGCCGTCAGCTGACGGGCGCAAGAGGACGCTGGTCATCCACGACTGTGGTCCCGATGATGCCAAGATGTACACCTGCAGCGCCAAGGAGTTCAAAACCTCTTGTTTCCTGGAAGTAACGCGTAAGATGAGCGACCCCACCAGAATGTGTCAGGCGCCGGGCTGTCAGTGGCTGACGTGTCTGTTTCTGCAGCGCCGCATGTCGAGATGACCAAACCGCTACAGGACGTGGAAGTGAAGGAGAAGGAGTCTGCCAAGTTTGAGTGCGAGGTCTCTCGCGAATCTGCCAAGGTAAGGCTGCGTCTGGAGTGGGGAGGGGGAGGACCCCGGGGCTCACCCTGGGCTTCTGCAGGCACGCTGGTTCAAGGATGGCAGTGAGATCCGCAAAGGGAAGAAATACGAGATCATCGCCAAGGGACGCCAGAGGATCCTCGTCGTACACAAGTCCACATTTGATGATGAGGCGGAGTACGAGTGTGATGTTAGAACGGCCAAGAGCTGTGGCATGCTGACGGTCATTGGTGAGTCACCCGAGGCTGCGCCGCGCACCCCGCCTCCTCCGGCTGTCACCACATCTCTCCGTGTCTTTGCAGAGGAGGATGCCAGATTCACCAAGAACCTGTCCAACGTGGAGGGGACAGAAACGGACAGTGTGAAGATGGTGTGCGAGGTGTCCAAGCCTGGAGCGGAAGTCAGGTGGTACAGAGGCGAGCAAGAGCTGCCCGAGGGCGGGCGCTACGAGCAGATCCTGGATGGACGAAAGCGAATTTTGATTGTCCAGGACCTGAAGATGGAGGACGCAGGGGAGTACTCCTGCAAACTAAGTCCCACTGTCAGGACCTCAGCAGAGCTCCGAGTCAACGGTACGTCGGCGGTCCTAATTCTCTTCCCGTCTCTTGTCGCTCCTCTGATCCTTCTGCTGACCCCTCTCTTCTGCAGAACTGGCTGCAGAGTTCATTGCGAGGCCTCAGAACCAGGAAGTAGTGGAGGGAGAGCGAGCAGAGTTTTCCTGCTCCGTATCCAAAGACACCTTTGAGGTGAGGTGGTACAGAGGTGGCGAGGAAGTCCTCGCCGGTGAGAAGTACGAGATAGTTAGTGAAGGAAAGAGGAGGGCGCTCATCGTGAAAGACTGCGAGCTGAAAGACGAGGGCGGCTACGTAGCCCACATCGGTAGCGTGCAGGCCTCAGCGGACCTGCTGGTCACTGGTAAGTTTCCTGACTTCCTGTCTGGACACCGGCGTGACTCTGAACTCTACGTTGTCTGTCCATTGCAGAGAAACTTCGGATCATCACACCTATCCGCGACACCGTTGTCAAAGAAGGCGGAGAAATCGTCTTCAACTGTGAAACTAATGTGGACGGAGCCAAGGCCAAATGGCTAAAAGACCAGGAAACTGTGTTCGAGAGCAGCAAGTACACGGTGAGCCAGAGAGACAACGTCTTCTCGCTGAGGATCCGAGATGCCCAGAAGACTGACGAGGCCAGCTACACCATCAACCTGAGCAACCAGAGAGGAGAGCAGGCGTCCAGCACGGCCGGCGCCAAGGTGGCAGGTAAGGAAAGCCCCGTCCATCGTCCACATGTCCACGGCTGGTGTCTCAGCTGCCACTGCAAACGTGTGTTTTGGTCAGAATCTTCCGGTTGTTAGAAATCACTTGACTTGGCCACTGAGCGATAGAAACGGATGAAGTAGAAAAGTCACCTGACCAGTGTGGCCAGCTTGAGTGGCGCGCCAGGTTCGCTTCCTGCGTCACGCTGACCCTGGAAGGACTTGAATATCTGTAGCTGACCTTGAGTCAATGACCTTTCCATTCCGCTACAGAGGAGAAGCTGAAGTTCCTGGAGCCCATCGAGGACTCGGAGACTCAGGAGAAGAAGACCGTCGTTTTTGTGTGCAAGGTGAACCGGCCCGACGCCACGGTGCACTGGAAGAAGGCTGGCGAGGAGGTGGCCTTGAGCAAGCGGGTGGTCTACAGAGTCGACGGCTTGAAACACACGCTGACCATCAAGGACTGCCTGATGGAGGATGAGGGTGAATATACAGCGGTGGTCGGTGAAGACAGATGCTCTGCGGAGCTGATCATCGGCGAGGCACCAACAGACTTCACAAGTCACATCAGAGACCAGACAGTGACTGAGTTCGAGGACGCCGAGTTCAGCTGCCAACTCTCCAAGGAAAAGGCGGCCGTCAAGTGGTACAAGAACGGCCGCGAGATCAGAGAGGGCCCCAGGTAAATGTGTGGCCAGTGGCCAAGTCAGTGTCTCCTGCTGCCTCCTGTCCTGCGGCGTCCGTCACCCGCTGCTCTCTTCTCTCAGGTACCGCATGGAGAGGGAAGGGAAGACCTGCAGACTGGTGGTGAAGGAGTGTCGACCAGACGACGAATGTGAATATGCTTGTGGTGTGGAGGAGATGAGGACCAGAGCCAGACTCTTCGTGGAAGGTACGCTCTCTTCATCCATGTGAAACGTGAGACCAACTCTGTTTTGTCCCGCAGAGACCCCGGTGGAGATAGTCCGCCCCCCACAGGACATGTTTGAGCCTCCAGGCTCAGACATCGTCTTTGAGGTGGAACTGAACAAGGACAGGGTGGAAGTGAAGTGGATGAGGAACAATATGATCATTGTCCAAGGAGACAAGTACCAGATGATCAGTGAGAGCAAAGTCCATCGGCTGCAGGTCTGCGAGGTCCGGCCTCGAGACCAGGGAGAGTACCGCATTGTTGCCAAGGACAAAGATGCCCGGGCCAAGCTGGAGCTGGCTGGTGAGTGGCTGCACGAGGATGCAGCAGAGTCTCTGTCGGAGCTGAGTTAAGGTGCCGTTTTGTCCCTGCAGCCGTCCCAAAGATCAAGACCACAGACCAGAATCTGGTGACAGATGCCGGGAAGCCGTTTGTCATGGGAGTGCCGTATGATGCCTACCCTCGTGCCGAGGCCGACTGGTCCTTCAAAGGCTCTGCTCTCCCAGTTCAGAACATTGACACTTCAGCTGATAAGACAGAGTACCGTCTGAAGGCTCCAAGCAAGGAGGACCAGGGCCAGTACAGGGTGGTCATCAGGAACAAGCACGGCCAGGGAGAAGCTGTGATCAACCTGGATGTGATTGGTGAGAACATCCGAGCACGCCAAGACCTTCCTGAATGAGCCACGTCAGTGCAGTGTGGCTGTGTCTCTGAGATCTTCTTGATGGTTTCTAGATATTCCTGGACCGGTCAAGAACCTAAGAGTGATTGACACGGCAGACGGCGAAGTCAGTCTAGCATGGGAGGAACCGGAGACCGACGGTGGGAGCAAAATAATGTCGTACGTGGTGGAGCGCCGAGACGTGAAGCGCAAGACCTGGACGCTGGCGACCGATCGGGCAGACACCCCGGAGTACTGCGTCAGCGGCCTTCAGAGGGACTCCATGTACTTGTTCAGAGTCTGTGCCCGGAACCGAGTGGGAAGCGGACCATCTGTGTCCACAGAGGATGCGGTCCAGGCCAAGAACAAGTTTGGTATGTGGAATGCGCGGTGGCTGCGAGTTAAAATCCGAACGCGACTCATCCACTGGCCCTTCTGCCACCAGACGTCCCCGATGCTCCTGAAGATGTGAATGTGGACTCTGTGAACAAGTTTGGCGCCAGGCTCAGCTGGAAGCCTCCGAAATGTGACGGGGGCTCTGAGATAACGGCCTACATCATCGAGCTGCGCGACAGAACCTCCGTGAAGTGGGAGGCAGCCATGGTTTGTGGCGCAGGAGACACCTCTGCAGATCTGAACGACGTGGTGGAGAACAAGGAGTACATCTTCAGAGTCAGGGCTGAAAACAGAGCCGGTGCCGGCAGGCCCAGTGCCGCCACCAAACCCGTCAAGATCATGGACCCCATAGGTGAGTCCAGTGCTCCCTGAGGATTCAGGGCCACGCTAACTTCCTTTGTGCCACTGCAGAGAGGCCCAGTCCTCCGCAGAACCTGAACTTCAGCGACCAAACCCTTGATGCGGTCACGCTGACCTGGGAAACTCCAGCTAACAACGGCGGCAGCATGATCACAGGCTACATCGTGGAGAAGTGCGACGACGGCGCTGACAAGTGGCTTCGTTGCAACGCAAGACTCTGTCCAGATCTCTCTTACCGGGTATTTATCGTTCCTGAGCTCCCAAACCACCCGACCCCACCTGACAGCTGTGACTCCCTCCCGCTGCTCAACCACTGCCAGCCAGTCTAAACGGTTTTCTGCTTTCTCTTCAGATACTTGGTCTCAAACAAGGTCAGAAATACCTGTACAGGGTTTGTGCAGAGAACGCAGCTGGAGTCTCAGATCCGGCCGAACAACTGGGCCCGCTCCTGGCCGACGACCCACATGGTATGAAGAGAAACACACCAGACCCCTAGAGATCTTGGAGAACCCTAAACCTGTCTCTCTGCGCCTCAGTGGCACCGACCATGGACCTGAGTGGCTTCAGGTCGGGACTGGAGGTGGTTGTTCCCCAGTCTCTGACAATACGAGTGCCCATCTCTGGATACCCCACTCCTGTCCCCAAGTGGACTTTTGGTGAGAAGGAGCTGAGCACCGTGGACGACCGCGTCTCCATGGCGACTAAGCCCACCTACACCGAGCTGACCGTTACACCGAGCGTCCGACCAGATAAAGGAACATACGGCGTGACTCTGGAGAATGACGTGTCCTCGGTGAGCGGAGAAATTGAGGTCAACGTCATCGGTAAGACTCCTAGCACACTCCCCCAGTTCCTTCGGTCTATGCTCTCACGACGCTGTCTTCTTCAGCTTGTCCAAGTGCTCCAAAAGACTTCAAGGTCGCTGAGGTCACCCGACACCACGTCCACCTGATGTGGGAGGTTCCTGAGCATGACGGAGGAAGTCCCGTCACCCACTACCAGATTGAGAAAAGAGAGGTGTCCCGCAAGACCTGGGCCAAGGTTTGTTCCTCTTCAGTCACCTACATTTTCTCGAGTCAACTTCGACCTCCGAGGTGACTCACCTGCCTCTGATCTTGACTGGTGTTCCATCATGATGCTGCGTTTCTCAGTGTGTCCTCCCTAATACACAAAGCCGTGTTTGGCCGAGCAGAGACTCTTTTTTTTAAGACAAGGTTGGGGTTCCGCAGGTGGCTGCTGGCGTACTGGATCTGGAGCACACCGTCACTGATGTCATGGAGGGAAAGGAGTACGTGTTCAGCGTCACCGCTTGCAACAAGTGTGGGCTCGGAGAGCCTGCCTATATTGACGAGCCCGTCAATGTGTCTTCTCCTGCCAGTGAGTTTGACCTTGACATGTGCAACTGTCAAAGGGCTGCTTTGTTTCTGACGTCCTCACTTGCTCTGCTCAGCTGTGCCAGACCCTCCCGAAAACCTCAAGTGGCGTGACAAGACTGCAAAGGGCATTTTCCTGTCCTGGGAACCTGCCAAGTACGACGGCGGCGCCCCAATCCAGGGTTATGTTGTTGACAAGTGCCAGCGCGGCACGGACAAGTGGGAACCGTGTTGTGACCCGGTCCCCGAACTCAAGTGAGTCGCGGTGACAGCGTGACACCGATGAGCTCTCCTGCAAACGCTCATCCACTTGTGCCTGCAGGTATCAGGTGTCTGGGCTGGCGGAGGGCCAGTGGTACGCCTACAGAGTCAGAGCCGTCAACAAGCTGGGTGCCAGTCGCCCCTGTCGCGCCACGGATGAGATTCAAGCCATCGATGCCAAAGGTGCGGCAGCGGAGTCCATTCTCTGGTTTTAAACCAAACCCACAGCTGGTCTCCAGAGACTCATCACCACCGTGTCTGCTCCCCCACAGAGCCGCCCGAGATCCAGCTGGACGTGAAGCTGCTGGCCGGTCTCACGGCTCAAGCAGGGACAAAGATTGAGCTGCCGGCGGATGTGAAGGGAAAACCTGATCCTAAAATCAAATGGACCAAAGCCGATCTGATCCTCAAGACGGACGACCGTGTCGCCATAGACACGGAGCCTGGCCACTCAAAGCTCTCCATCGCCAAGACCTCCAGAGGAGACAGTGCCACATACATCATTGAGGCGGTCAACTCCAGCGGCCGAGCCACTGCCACCGTGGATGTCAACATCCTCGGTAGAGCTGTGGCGCCTTTCGTTTCTGAGCCTCAAAGTCCTCGGTGTCTTGCACTGATTTCCATTCTCCATTCTTCTCCAGATAAGCCTGGACCCCCTGCTGCCTTTGACATCTCTGACATCACAAACCAGTCCTGTGAGCTGGCTTGGAATCCTCCTCGCGATGACGGCGGCTCTCCTATCACAAATTATATCGTCGAGTGCCGAGAGCTGGACAAGGAGGACTGGCTCAAGCTGTCGGCCACAGTCAAGCACACGGTCTTCAAGGCCTGCAAGCTCACCGCCATGAAAGAGTATGTTTTCCGAATCAGTGCGGAAAACCAGTTTGGTATCGGCGATCCTGCGGAGCATGTGCCCATTGTGGCCAAGTATTCCTTTGGTAAGGTTCATGAAGTCGGTGGGTGACGTGTGAGCTGGGCCCCTCTCACTGAGCCCTGCCTGTGCTTCAGATGCTCCCGGTTCTCCCAGCAAGGTCACCCCCTCTGACGTTTCCAAGGACGCTGTCACTCTGAGCTGGTTTGAGCCGGACGAGGACGGCGGCAGTCCCATCACTGGCTACTGGGTGGAGAAATTTGACCCAGAGAGTGATAAGTGGATCCGCTGCAACAAGCTCCCCATCAAAGACACAACGTTCAGGTATGACGCGGCAGCGCTCGCAATCGTCCGCCGTCAGTCTGACAGCGCTTTTCTTTGCAGGGTGAAGGGACTCACAACCAAGAAGAAATTCCGCTTCAGAGTTCTTGCCGAGAATTTGGCTGGGCCTGGAAAACCAAGCCCGGAAACGGATCCTGTGCTCGTAAAAGATCCGATTGGTGAGGCGCGTCACAGCACCAGGCTCTCGCTGCTCCTGAAACTGTCGAGTAGCACTTGTCCCTCTCCTTATTCAGATCCGCCCTGGGCACCTGGCAAGCCAGTCATCCGTGATGTTGGCAAAACCACCGCAACTCTGGCCTGGACCCGCCCCGAGCACGACGGTGGGGCTAAGATCGAGGGTTACATCATCGAGTTCCAGAAAGCAGGAAGTGAGGAGTGGATCCGTGTTGCTGAGGATGTTCCACAGACCGAGCACCAGCTGCAGGGTCTGATGGAAAAGCAGGAGTACTCCTTCCGCGTCAAAGCAGTCAACAAGGCCGGCGAGAGTGACGCCAGTGACCCCAGCGAGCCTGTCGTCTGCAAGGAAAGACTCTGTAAGTGGCCCCGAGCAGGACCTGCTGTCTGGTACGAGCAAATATTCATGGGACTCCTCTGCCTCCCGTAGACCCTCCTTCTGCCCCCCAGTGGCTCGAGGTGGCCAACATTACCAAGACCAACGCCGAGCTGAAGTGGGCAGCTCCCAGCGGCGATGGCGGGTCGCCCATCACCAACTATGTGGTGGAGAAGCGTGACGTGAGACGTAAAGCTTGGCAGACCGTTGACACTACGGTGAAGGAGCAGAAGTACACGGTGTCACCACTCAATGAAGGATCGCTTTATGTGTTCCGTGTGGCCGCTGAGAACGCCGTGGGCACGGGCGAGTTCTGCGAGCTGGAGGATGCCGTACTGGCCAAAGACACGTTCAGTAAGTGACGGACGCCCTCAGCTTGCATCGCACTTGGAGTGTCTCGTGGTGACCGTGTCTGTGATGGATTCAGCTACTCCCGGGCCTCCTTACGCCCTGACGGTGGTGGACGTCACCAAGAGACACGTGGAACTCAAGTGGGAGGCCCCCAAGAGCCACGGAGGAAGGCCCATAATCAAGTAAGACCAGCACAGGCCGTAAAGCCGCGAATCGCTTGAGCAGCTATTCTGTCGTCCGGGTGTTTCCTCCTCCTTATGCCACCTTATCACGGCCTCGCTGTCTTGACCCAGGTACGTCATTGAGAAGAAGGAGAAGGTGGGGACTCGGTGGATGAAGTGCTGCAAGACCCCCGACAAGCAGACTCAGTTCAAGGTGACGGATGTCGATGAAGGGTCCGAGGTGCAATTCCAGGTCCGAGCTGAGAATGAGGCTGGAGTGGGAGACCCCAGTGAACCCACCGTGATCCTGACTGTTGAAGACCCCACCAGTAAGAGTCTTGAAGTCAAGTGATTGGCCAATAGTGAACGGTGATGTCCAGGCCTTCAGCTGACTAGCGTCCCGCCTGGTCTAGGTCCTCCTTCTGCGCCACTGGAAGTGGCTGTTGCCGATGCCAGCCGCGAGCACATCAATGTCACGTGGAAGCCGCCAGTCAAGGACGGCGGTTGTCCCATAACGGGCTACCATGTGGAGGTAGCCGAAGCCCGACCAGAACTCAAGTGGCTTCGTGTCAACAACCGGCCCATCAAGGAGCCCCACTTCAGAATCGATGACGGAATCAAGCCAGAGAAGAAGTATGTGATCCGAGTGCGTGCCGTCAACTCGATCGGCGTCAGTGACCCATCAGAGATCTCAGACAAAGTCTTCACCAAGGACCCAGACTGTAAGAGCCCAGACTTCTGTTCGCCAGCACAGTTGTGTATCTGAGCAGCCACCTTCTCATCTCCCAGGTGCTCCAACAATTCAGCTGGAGTCGCAGGACCTGGTCGTAGTCGAGGGTGAAAAGCTCCACCTCAAGGTCCCGTACAGAGCCATTCCCACCCCGAAGATGTCCTGGCAGAAAGATACAGCCGAGTGCGTGGCCTCAGACCGGCTCTCCATGGTCGTGGAGATGAACACTTGTCACCTGGAGCTGCTTAAGTGCGCCCGCGCCGACGCCGGCTCTTATGCCGTAACGTTAGAGAACGGTCTGGGGTCGGCTAGCGCCACAGCTCATGTCAAAGTCATTGGTGGGTTTTGTGCAGTGGATGAGGGGATGTGACTTGGCCTTCCCGTATAACAGTGTGTCTTCGACCCTCCTGCAGGACTTCCTGGACAGTGCAAAGACATCGGTGCCAGCGATGTGACAAAGAACTCGTGTCAGATCAGTTGGGAGGCTCCGGAGGACAATGGTGGCACAGACATCGTCAGCTACACGCTGGAGCGACGCGAGGCCTCGAAGAAGACCTACGTGCCTGTCATGTCTGGGGAGAACCTCCTGACCCGCTCTGTCAAAGACCTGTACGTAAACTGCGAGTACTACTTCCGCGTCAAAGCGGTCAACAAAGTGGGTGCCGGCGAGTACCTGGAGCTGCGCACACCGGTGATCACAGAGGAAGTGAAGCGTGAGTACCGCATCGTAGGCCGCTCACTCCAGTGTCACCTTCTCACCAGTTCAATGATGTCCTCGTGCAGAAAAACCAGACCCACCTCTGCAGGTGGAGGCCCATGATCCGACATCCAAGTCCATCACGGTCACCTGGAAGGCGCCAGACTGCGACGGTGGTTGTCCCGTTCAGGGCTACATCGTGGAAAAGATAGAGAAGGACGGCGATCGCTATGAGCGGGTCACACCCAGCCTGGTTCCAGGCTTCTCATTCGTGGTCACAGGGCTGAAAGAAGACACGGAGTACCAGTTCAGGGTCAGAGCTGAGAATGCCGCCGGAGTCAGTGAGCCATCACGCAGCACGCAGCCCGTCAAAGCTGCAGACCCCATCGGTAAGAAGTGAGCCGGGCACTCGGCTGCAGTGAGATCGGCTCAAGTCAACTGAATTCTGCTTCTGCAGAGAAACCCACCGTGACATTACACGTCAGAGTGCAGTCTGGTCTGTGCATCAAGAAGGGTGAGGAGATCAGGCTGGATGCCATGGTCACTGGCTGCCCATATCCGAAAGTCACCTGGCTGAGAAACGAAGAGGACGTCACCAAAGAGCCCACCAAGAAGATCGTCCCGCTGGTGAAGAAGAGGAAGACCAAGACCAAGGTTGAACTCGCCCCCTCGCCGCGGCAGCAACTTCAAGAGTGACTCACCAGGAAACTGCTGCCTCTTTTCAGGTTCCCGAACCAGAGGAGGAGTTTGTCACACCGCTGCGTGAGCGTCTGGGTTTGGACCAGACCCAGAAGGGCCATTCTGCCCTCATGATTCGTGAAGCTGTCAGAGCGGATCACGGGACCTACACCATTCAGGTGGAGAACACGCACGGTGTTGCCACGGCCTCGTGCGTCGTCAACGTCCTGGGTAAGATGGGAGGGCAGTTTGCACGCCAGAGCGCCCCAATCTGCATCATCACCATGTCCTGTGATCGCCGCAGACAAACCCGGTGCGCCCATAAACTTCACCTTCGATGAGATCAGGAACACGTCGGTAGTTTGCCAGTGGGAGCCACCTGAGGATGATGGCGGCAGCGAGGTGCTGAACTACGTCCTGGAGAAGAAGGACAACAAAAGCGAGGCCGTTGGGTGGATTACCATCACCTCCACCCTGAAGGGCACCAGTCTGCCTGTCGGCAAGCTCATCGAAGGCAAAGAGTACATCTTCAGAGTCACGGCGGAGAACAAGTTTGGCTGCGGGCCGCCTTGCCTCTCCGAGCCTCTCGTGGCAAAGAACCAGTTTGGTGAGCAACGCTGTGTCATGCAATGTCCTGTTAGCACTGCAGCTGGGTGGGCTGTTTTTGACCTCTGTCCTGACCCCTCTGGCCAAAGATCCTCCCGATGCCCCGAACGCTCCCAGAGTCCATGAGGTGACTGCAAGCTCCGCCCAGATCTCCTGGCACGAGCCCAAAGACAACGGCAGTCCCATCCTGGGCTACTGGATTGAGAGGAAGGAGGTCAACAGCAAGCACTGGACGCGGGTCAACCGGGCTTTGCTCAACTCACTGGAGGTCAAAATCCGTGGACTCATGGAAGGACTGACATATATCTTCAGAGTTTGTGCTGAGAACCTTGCTGGGCCGGGACCCTTCAGTGACCCCTCCGACCGCACCGTTGCCATGGATGCCATCTGTGAGTCTCCCACTCCGGCCTGTGTGTGTGTGCGAGATGGACGGGGGGGTCAAATGTTTCTACCCGTGTCTCCCTAGTGCCACCTGGGCCACCCACTCCCTGGATTGTGGACACTGGAAAGGATTCTGTCACTGTTGCGTGGAAACCGCCTTTGTACAACGGGGGTGGAGAGATCCTGGGATATCATCTTGAGAAGGTCTGTCGGCTCTGGTCAGGCTTCAACTTGGGTTGCTCTAGTTACCAACCTCCGGTTCCCCACGCAGGTGCTGGCTGGTGAGAAAGAATGGAGTCGCTGCACAGAGTTCCGATGCAAAGAGCTGACATACACTGTGACTGGGCTGACCGAGGGCGCCGACTACTACATCCGAGTCCTGGCGATCAATGATGCCGGCCCTGGTGCTCCTGGGGTCACAGAACCCATCACAGTGAAAGAGCCTCAAGGTACGAAGGCAGAGCGCGCTTTGCTGACGCGACCGGACCGTGTCTGAACCTCTGGATATCTTCCAGAACCACCTGCAGTGGACTTTGACGTTTCAGTGAGGAACGGTGTCATCATCAAAGCCGGGGAGCCGCTGAAACTCCCGGCACAGGTGAGTGGGCGCCCTCAGCCCCTCGTCAAGTGGACCAAGAACGAAGCGGATGTGGACCAGGAACGCACCATTGTGGAGACCCATGGCACAAAAAGCACCTTGTTCATAAAGAAAGCTGTGAGGGCAGATCACGGCACATATCGGATCTGTGGCACCAACAGCACTGGCACCAAAACGGCAGAGACCAGAGTGGATGTGATGGGTCAGTGCATCCATGTTTGTGGTCTTCTGTCCAAACAGGAGAGTAAGAAAGTAACTGTTCTGAATTCTGAAACTGTGTGCAGATGTTCCAGGGCCTGTGGTGGACCTCAAGACTGTCACCGTCACCAAGAAGAACATCACGCTCACGTGGTCCGACCCCCTGGACAACGGTGGTAGTGACATCATTGGCTACGAGGTCCTCAGGAAGGATGCCAAGATGAAGCTTTTCCGTCAACCGCTTGAGATCGCGTCATGCAAGTGCGACATTCAGGGTCTGCTGGCTGGCGAGGAGTACGACTTCAGGGTCATCGCCAGGAACAAGTATGGCGATGGAGAACCTGCTGATATTGGACCCGTCTTGGCAGAGGATCCCAAAGGTAAGCTCAAATCTGGCCTCACCTCGGTGGGCATTTCTAACCTGTGTTTTCACAGGCACACCCTCCGCCCCGGAGAAGCTGCACTACACTGACAGAAGCAAGACCACCATTACGCTGGCCTGGCAGCCCCCCCGCACCGACGGCGGAAGCCCAGTCAGAGGCTACTATGTGGAGAAGATGCGGTCAGACAGCACAGAGTTTGATGTCGCGAACCGTAAAATCTTCCCCGAGTGCTGTGGGACCATCGAGAACCTCTCCGAGAATCAGGATTACCAATTCCGGGTCAAGGCAGTGAACGAGGTCGGAGACGGGGAACCCTCTAAACCCATCACAGCTAGGATCCAGGATGATGAGAGTGAGTACCCAAACCTCAGACCCTGTTGACGCCTGCCAAAGCTGGAGCGAGTCTTTGCTGCGTCTGTGCTGGACCGCAGAAATCCCACATGATTCTCAGTGAGGCGGGGGAGTCCCAGCCGTCCTGCGTCATCGTGGTTTCCTTCTCCATCCCTCCACAGTTCCCCCTGTCATCACCGTCCTGAAGTACTTCAAGAGTAATGCCATCATTGTGAAGAAAGGAGCGGCCATCGACATCCCAACTGAGGTGCGAGGTCTTCCTCTGCCAACCTTGCAGTGGTCCAAGGATGACGTGGTGATTGAGACGCCTGACGGGGAGAAGATGACTCTGGAGTCCGAGGAGGTCTGGTGACTTGTCTGCCGACACACAGCCACCCACCTCTGACGGTGCTCTGATCCCACAGGTCAATCGGACCACCCTGCGGACCAGGATCTCTGTACCGGAGACCGTCCGCTCTGACACGGGACTCTACAAGCTGCAGGCCAAGAACTGCTACGGCACAGCCCACCACTTGATCCGCGTGGAGATACTTGGTGAGATGCTCGGCGCAGACCCAGCCTAATGCACACACATGCAAACGCAGCCTGACGCAGTTATGTGTCTGCAGACCGTCCTCTCCCTCCAAGAAATGTTGCCGTCTCAGACGTCAAGGCTGACTCCTGCTACCTGACCTGGGACTCTCCAGAGGACAGCGGTGGCAGTGAGATCACCAACTACATCGTGGAGCGCCGTGATGCCAGCAAGAAGAAGTCTGACTTTGAGGTTCTGACAGTCAACCTCATCGACCGCAGGCTTGGGGTGAGTCCTTTGGCAGGGCGGAAGATTCTTTGTCCGTGCCATTCCACCGACACTGACTTCCCACCGCAGGTCTACAAACTGGACCTGAATGGTTCTTACCAGTTCAGAGTCAAAGCAGAAAACAAATATGGCATCAGTGATGGCTGCGACTCTGAGAAAGTCCAGCTTAAAGATCCCTTTGGTCTTCCGGGACCACCACGCAACCCCAAGATAATTGGAGCCACTTCCACCACCATGACACTGACCTGGGACCCTCCGCTGGAAAACGGTGGCTCCACCATCCAGGGCTACTGGCTCGAGAAGAGGGAGCGAGGTGCTGTGTACTGGGGGCGTGTTAACCGCTCCCCAGTCACCAAACCGGCTGTGAAGGGACTGCAGTACACCGTGCTGAGGCTCATAGAAGGAACCGAGTACCAGTTCAGGGTGGCGGCGAGCAACGCTGCCGGCGTGGGCCCCCCGAGCGAAGCCACTGAGTGCCGCTTTGCTGTCGACCCCTGCAGTGAGTAGACAACATTAGCTTTTGCAACACCATTCCAGTCGCTGGTGTCCCAACCCAGAATGTCAACTTTGTCCCACATCAGATACGCCCAGCCCCCCTGGATCCCTTGAAGTCAAAGACAAGACTAAAAGTAGCGTCACCCTGTCATGGAGTCCACCAGAGCGGGATGGGGGCAGCCCGGTGAAGGGCTACATCGTCGAGGTCCATGAAGAGGGCTCGGCTGACTGGAGAAGAGTCGGTCCGGCAGACAAGTTGCACTCGTCCACCGAGATCACGGTCCCTGACCTCAGGGAGGGCAAAAAGTGCCGGTTCAGGGTCTGTGCAGTAAATGCCGCTGGCAGCTCGGAACCAAGGACTGCTGACGTGCTGGTCCAGGACATTCTGAGTAAGACAGTCGCGTGAGCTGTGCAAGTATCAGACGGTTGACCTTCAATCTCGTCCTCGACAGTCGAGCCAAACGTGTCTCTGGAAGTCAGCGCTCGTGACCTACTCAACTGCAGAGCTGGAACTACAATCCGGATACCTGCCGTCATATCAGGCAGACCCATTCCCAAAGTCACCTGGACCTTCGATGGCCCCGCAGAGACGGAGAAAAAGAACGAGCTGCACACACTTCCCGTGGACTCTGAGGTGAGTCATGCGTCGACAACCGCCGGCACGGATTGGGATCAACATTTCCACTTGCAGGTCCAGTCCACAGACACGAGCTCAGTGGTCACCGTGCCAGAGAGCAAACTGAGCCACAGTGGTCGCTACATCATCAACGCTGAGAGTCCAGCAGGACACAAAGTGGTGAAAGTCCGAGTCAACGTTCTGGGTAAGTGCATGTCATACGGAGCGAGTCAGCCTGCCAAAACTCTCTGTCCTCACTCTGGTTACTGCTGAACCTGCAGATCTCCCAGGACCAGCTCGCGACCTGAAGGTTAGTGATGTCACCCGGGGAACCTGCCGTCTGACATGGAAGCCTCCGGAAAGTGATGGAGGCGAGAGAATTAAGAGCTACTTCGTTGAGAAAAAGACGGTGGAAGGCAAAGCCTGGACCAAGGTACGAAGTCTGTTCTCTGATCTCAGACGTCTATGGTTCAGACAAAGAGCTCATGTGTTTCCTCCGTTGAACCCCTCAGGTGAACCCGGCCTGCTCTGCTCAGTCTCTGGTGGTGCCAGACTTGATTGAAGGACAACAGTATCTGTTCCGCATACGAGCCGAGAATCGTTTTGGCTTTGGACCTTACACAGAGACCCCGGAGGGTTCTCGAGCCAGGGATCCCATCCGTAAGCTCTCCTCGTGAAATCGTTTTACTTTTTGCCAATAGGCTCTGGGTGATTTCACTGCCTTCTCTGCTGGCGCAGATCCCCCGGATCCCCCCACCCGACTGAAAATCCAGAGTGTGAGGAAAGGAACTGTGACTCTGACCTGGAAGGCCCCGAAGAATGATGGGGGCTCTCCTGTCACACACTATAGTGTGGATCTGCTCTGCTGGGAAGCCAGTGGTGCTCAGAAGGAGTCGTGGAGGAGGTATGACTTGAGACTGGACCTGGCCCCGAAACCTTTTTCACCTCATGACGATGCCCTCCGCAGGTGCAACAGAAGAGACGTAGACACTACCAGCTTCAAGGTCGAGGATCTAACTGAAGGAGACGAGTACGAATTCAGAGTCCTTGCCTACAATGAAGCAGGACCCAGTCGTCCCTCTTCAACAGCTGGCCCAATACTCATGCAGGACCAGACCTGTAAGGACATAGCCGAGCCAGCGTGGCTTAGCCACCTCGAGCCGTTTGGTTCACGTGGGCTGTCTCCGCAGGTGCGCCATCCATCGAGCTGAAGGAGTTTATGGAGGAGGAGCAAGGAAGCGACATCAGAATAGTGGCCCACATCCGTGGATGTCCTTTCCCAACACTTACTTGGTACAAAGCTCCACCGCACAAGTCAGACCACAAGGTGGAAGTGCAGTACGACGAGCACATTAACAAGATCGTGTCGGACGACAGCTGCACGCTGCTGATCCAGCAGGGCAAGAGACCCGATACCGGTCTCTATACCCTGGTGGCATCCAACAGCCTTGGCAAAGCTGCTAAGGAGATGCGACTGAATGTTCTAGGTACATTGACATGAATTTGTCCCGTTGACACCGGACGCTCACCTCTCACCTCTGTCCCCTTAGGTCGGCCCGGCCCGCCGTCTGCCCCGATCAAGTTTGAAGAGATCGGTGCTGAGAGGATCACTCTCTCATGGCTGCCGCCTAAAGACGACGGTGGCTCCAAGGTTACCAACTATGTGATCTGGAGGCGAGTGGCGTCCAGAAAAACCTGGGTCCCTGTCACCAGTGAGCCTAAAGAGCGCGTGTGGACTGTGGAAAACCTCATGGAGGGCCATGAATACGTGTTCCGCATCATGGCACAGAACAAGTACGGTGTGGGAGATCCGCTAGATAGCGACCCGGAGGTTGCCAGAAACCTTTACAGTAAGTGGGCATGGCTGGCCGGACTGCAGCGCTGTCGCAACTCTAGCACCGGGTGTCTCATGGTCCATTCCCGTCCTGTCGCAGCGGTTCCCGGGCAATGTGAAAAGCCGACCGTGACCAACATCACCATGGACTCCATGACCCTCAATTGGGAGGAGCCAGAAGATGACGGGGGCTCCCCCATCACCGGCTACTGGCTGGAACGCAAAGAGACAACCGGCAAACGCTGGACACGTGTCACTCGAGACCCCATTCGCCCCATGGGTTTGGGTGAATCCTTTGTCGTGAGTGGACTCATTGAGGGCTCACAGTACCTGTTTAGGGTCACTGCGATAAATGCTGCTGGCCCGGGACTCGCCAGCCCAACGACGGACCCGATCTTTGCCAGGGACCCAATCTGTACGTCAAAGTAGTTTTGAAACACACAAGACTGTTGTCAGAGCCAGGAATAATTAACCCTTCCTCCCGATAGCTCCGCCCTCCCCTCCCACACCCAGAGTGTCCGACTGGACCAAGTCTTCCGTGGACTTGGAGTGGATTCCACCTTTGAAGGACGGAGGCTCCAAGATTCTGGGCTACTGGGTGGAGTACAAGGAGGAGGGAACTGAAGCCTGGCTGAAGGTGAGCACACTGCTGCTGAAGCTCATTCACTTGAACCATGGAGACCAATGGACTTGGCAAACTACAGCCTGGATGACAACAGACACAATAGGCCAAATCATATTCTCTAGCGGGGTGTGTCATCCCAGTGGGCACGCTCCTCATACAGTCTATCAGTGGAACCTTTCCTTACTGACTTGTTGTTTTTCTTAAAGGCAAAAGACACAGAGGTCCGTGTCACTCGCTTCGTCATCACAGGTCTGAAGACCAATTCTCAGTACCGCTTCAGAGTCACTGCTTTTAATGTTGCTGGCACTGGCGAACCTGGCGAGGTTCCAGAGGCCCTTGAAGTCAACGACAGAACCAGTGAGTGGGCCAGATCTGGATGGACCCTTTGAAATGTTCTGAACCATAACAGGCTGTCTCCCTGCAGTCGCTCCAGAGCTAGACCTCGACGCCTCCGTCAAGGAGAGGATGGTGGTTCATGCCGGTGGGACCATCCGCATCATTGCCTACATCTCTGGGCAACCCACCCCCGACGTCACCTGGAGTCGGGATGGCGCGGCGCTGCCTCCTGAGGCCAAGGTTGAAGCCACTGCCATCAGCTCTTCCCTGGTCATCAAGCCCTGTGCCAGGAAACACCTTGGAATCTACAGCCTGACCGCCAAGAATGCCGGTGGCGAGAAGTCTAAAAATGTGACCGTGGAAGTTCTGGGTGGGTCCTTGCTCCACTGTGCAAATGGGCCGCCTCCCTTTTGATGGTCATGAAACTGTTACGATGATGCCTTTCCAGACGTTCCTGGACCTGTCGGCATTCCGCTGACGGCTGAAAACCTGAGCAGCGACTCGTGCAAGCTCAACTGGTTCTTCCCTGAGAACGACGGTGGCTCGCCCATCAGCAACTATGTCATTGAAAAGCGTGAGGCCGAGAGGAAGGCCTGGACTTCACTGTTCTTTAGCGCCAGTCGTCAGAGCGCCCTCGCACATGGACTCACCGCTGGCAAAGCCTACTTCTTCAGAGTGGCCGCAGAGAATGCCATCGGCGTGGGACCGTTTGTGGAAACGGCAGCAGAGATTGTAATTAAGGAACCAATGAGTAAGTCTGCACTCCACCACCCACACTGGCTCAGGAAAACGGCATGTTCCAAAGGGCCTGTTTTTCAGGTGTTCCCGATCGTCCTGAGGAACTTGAAGTCACCAAGGTGACTAAGGACCTGATCAGTGTCACTTGGAAGGCGCCAAAGTTCGATGGTGGCTCGGAAGTCATCATGTACATCCTGGAGGCACGAATGATCGGCAAAGACAAGTTCACTCGCCTGACTAAAGAAAAGCTGATGGAGCGCAAGTTCACTCACGACGGACTGCGTGAAGGTGACACCTACGAGTTCAGAGTTAGTGCTGTCAACGAAGTGGGAACTAGCAAACCATCGTTCTGCACCAAGCCCATCACATGCAGAGATGAGCTCGGTAAGCCTCGCTATCTTTGAGCTGACCTCCATCACACTCCTCCCAAACTCGTTTCCTGATCTGCAGAGCCGCCGACCATCGAGCTGGACTTCCGTGACAAGATCATCATCCGTGTCGGTGAGAGCTGCCTCCTGCAGGGCCGCTACACCGGGAAGCCCCCTCCATCTATCATGTGGTACCGGGACGATGAGGAGCTGAAGGCCGACAAGCACATCATGTTCAAGAACACGCTCAGCAGCATGTCCCTGGGCCTGATGAAGGCCGAGCGGCAGCACAGCGGCAGATATGTGGTGGTGGTGGAGAACAGCACAGGCTGCAGGAAGGGCCTCTGCAACATCACCGTCGTTGGTATGTTGTCTTCCCCGGGGCGTCGTGAGAAAACACTGCCATCGCCTCCTCACCTGTTCACGGCTTTGATGTTTCAGATCGCCCCACGCCCCCTGTGGGCCCAGTGGTCTTTGAGGAGGTGCATCGCGAATTCATGGTGATCTCCTGGAAACCTCCCGTGGACAGCGGAGGCGTGGATGTGTCCAACTACATCATCGAGAAGAGAGACACCAATAGGGACGCTTGGACCACGGTGACTTCAGCCACCACCAAGACCACGTGCAAGGTGCTCCACTCGCTAGAAACTCCGACTTGTTTTCAAGTGCGTCCAAAGGTCAGCGCGTCAATGATAATTGCAATTCTCTAGATTCCAAAACTGACCGAAGGTCGTGAGTATGTGATGAGGATATCTGCTGAGAACATGTATGGCATCAGTGACCCACTCGAGTCGGAGGAAATGAGAGCCAAAGACCTCTTCAGTGAGTCTCATTGCCAAAGTCCCCAGTCATGGGACCTGTTGTCGGCTGTTGAGATTGACACGGTTCTCCCTCGTCTCTCCTGTTCAGGAGTGCCTGAGGCTCCTGAGATGCCCACCGTCAGGGAGGTGTATGCTACCAATGCACTGGTGCTGTGGACCCGCCCTCGTGATGGAGGCAAGCCTATCACTAACTACATTCTGGAGAAGAAAGAACCGGCAGCAAAGCGGTGGTCCCGAGCCACCAGAGATCCGCTGTATCCTGCCACGCAGTATAGAGTGCAGGACCTCATTGAGGGATGTGAGTACGAGTTCCGGGTGATGGCAGAGAACGAGCTGGGAACTGGAGACCCCAGTGAACCCTCCAAGCCCATTCTGGCCAAAGATCCCATTGGTGAGTCACTAAGCAAGTCATTCATCAGCTTCAGTTAAAATGCTTAAACTTGCCATTTGCACCCCAGTGCCGCCCAGTCCTCCCGTCACCCCAGAAGTCATCGATAAGACCAAAGACTCTGTTAGTCTCAGGTGGCAAATGCCACGGCACGACGGCAAGGGGCGGATCTTCGGCTACCTAGTGGAATATCAGAAGCCAGGAGCGGTGGAGTGGATCCAGGCCAACGAGAATCCAGAGCAATGTCCCGAGCTACACTACGTGGTGACCGGCCTGACAGACGGACAAGAATACGCCTTCAGGATCTTCACAGTCAATGCTGCCGGAAAGTCCGACCCGGCCTACGTGAAAGAGCCTGTCAAGGTCCACGACAGACTCGGTATGGATGCCAACCTCTTCTGACATCTTTGCGCCTATGTATTCCTCCTGAACACACACAGTACTCAAACAGAGCCACTTCCTCACAGTCTCGTCAGATATTGAACCCTTTCCTGTTCTGCCCACAGAGGAACCAGAATTGCTTCTTGATGCCAACATGGCGCGGGACCACCTGGCCATGCTGGGCACCAACATCACTCTGAGTGCCTCTGTTCGGGGAGTGCCTCCCCCAGCCATCAGCTGGAAGAAGGAAGATGGAGACATGCCGTCCCACATCACCGTGGCCACCACCGCTACGGCCAGTAAAGTCTTTATCCCCAAGTGTGTGCGACTGGACTCTGGAAAGTACACAATCACTGCTGAGAACTCTGTTGGAAAGAAGTCTGCCACCGTTGCTGTGCTGGTTCTGAGTGAGTAGCAGACACATCGCCACAGCGGCACGTTTAAGCCTTGTATCTTTTCAAAGTCATCATCTCTTTTTTCCCCGCAGACAAACCCTCACCTCCTCGAGACCTGGCGATCTCTGAGGTCACAAGCGAGTCCGCCTACCTGACCTGGAAAGCCCCGGAGGACAACGGCGGTGCTGTCATTTCACACTATGTGGTGGAGAAAAAGGATGTGGCAGCGGAGCAATGGGTCCCAGTTTCTGCTGCCAATAAGAAGCCAAGTCTGATGGCCATGTACCTCATGGAAGGAATCCAGTATTTGTTCCGGGTAGCTGCAGAAAACCAGTTTGGCAGAAGTGACTATGTCACAACCAAGACCCCCGTCAAGGCTGTCGATCCACTCTGTGAGTTTTTCACACAATGACAAAAAATATGTCGGAAATGGGTCAAAAGTGCATGTTTAGCGACACAAATCACACAAAGTGACAAAACGCGTTTAGCTGTCTCAGTCACGCCGGAGATCTCACAACAGGACCCGACTCTCACTGGTGACTTTCGTCCTCAGACCCCCCTGGGCCGCCAAAGAACCTTCACCACACCGATGCTGAAAAGACAGAGGTGTGGCTCCAGTGGGAGTGGCCAGATCGCACCGGTGGAAGCGAGGTTACCGGCTTCCTCGTGGAGCACCAGGAGGAAACTCAGAGTGACTGGGTTAGTTTCAAGACAGTCGGCAACAATCATGCCCATGTGACTGGTCTGGAGGAGGGAAAGACGTACCGCTTCAGAGTCAAAGCCCAGAATGCCATCGGCATCAGCCGTCCAGACACCAGTGTGCCTGTCACCTGCCAAGAGAAGACACGTAAGTGATCGTCCTGTTTCTTGTTGGCAGATGTCAGGCTCGGTGCAGCATGACCGAGTCTTCTTCTCTTGCAGTTCCCCCCACTATTGAAGTCGACGTGAAGCTGATTGAAGGCTTGGTTGTCAAGGCGGGCAACACAATCGTCCTCCCGGCAAAAATGACCGGGATCCCCACCCCCACAGCCAAGTGGATGACGGACGGCAAGGAAATCATGTCCGAGGGACGCTACCAAATCGAGTCTGTTGGCTCATCCACGGTCCTCAGTATACCAGCGTGCAAGCGAGAGGAAACCGGCGAATACATCTTGACGGTGTCTAACCCGGCTGGCAGCAAAACCGTGGCACTGCATGTGACTGTGCTGGATCTCCCCGGCCCCCCCATCGGTCCTGTGAACCTCTTAGAAGTAACACCAGATTACATGATGATCCAGTGGCGGGCTCCCAAGGACGACGGGGGCACGCCCATCACCAACTACATAGTTGAAAAGAAGGACGTAAAGAAACCGTGGGAGCCATGGTCCGTGGTCAGTTCTGGTGGCATCAGCACCAAAGCCAAAGTGTCTCGGCTTGAAAAGGGAAGAGAGTACATTGTTCGTGTGCGTGCAGAGAACAAGATTGGCATTGGTTCAGGCCTAGAGAGCCCCCCAACCGTTGCCAAGCACATGTTCAATCCCCCTGGTCCACCTGGTCTTCCCCTGTGCTCCGACATTACCGAAAACGCTGTCACTGTGGAGTGGACTCTCCCAGACCATGACGGGGGCAGTCCCATCAGTGGCTACGTGGTGGAGCGCAGAGAGATGACAGGAAAGTGGATTCGAGTCAACAAGACTCCCGTGTTGGACCTGAGGTACCGGGTGTCTGGCCTGTTTGAAGGCAACAGCTATGAGTTCAGAGTGTTTGCCGAAAACATCGCTGGAATAAGTGAACCCTCACTTACCTCGGACCCCATCAAGGCCACTCGTGCCATCACCAAACCTGGGCCACCGGGAAATCTCAAGCTGAAGGACTGGAGCAAGTCCTATGCAGATATCTGCTGGACCAAGCCCACCCGAGATGGAGGTAGTCCTGTCCTGGGCTACGTGGTTGAGATTCAGAAGTCCGGGTCAGCCCAGTGGGACCGGGTCAACAAAGAACTGATCAAGATGTGTGCCTTCCGAGTTCAGGGTCTCATCGAAGGGATGGAGTACCGTGTCCGGATCAGGGCAACCAACAAGGTGGGGGACAGCGAACCCAGGGAGCTGGCTGATAAGATCCTGGCCAAGGACATTCTGGTCCCACCAGAAGTTGTGGTAGACGTGTCATGTCGAGATTCACTCACTGTCCGGGCGGGACAGATTGTCAGTCTCATCACCAGGGTCAAGGGCAGGCCGGACCCAGAGATCACCTGGACAAAGGACGCCAGAGCACTGTCTCGCGATAAACGCACTGAGATAAACAACCATTACCCTCTGTGCGAACTAGTCATCAACGACGCTGTCCGCTCTGACTATGGGAAGTACGCCATTGTTGCCAAGAACAGCAGTGGGCAGGCGCAGGCCACCATCATTGTCAATGTTCTGGACACCCCTGGGGCCTGTCAGAATATCAAGGTGGCCTATGTGACGAAGAACTCCTGCATGGTATCCTGGGAAAACCCAGAGGACAACGGTGGCACCGAAATCACCCAGTACATTATTGAGTGCCGTCAACCCAGTCAGAGAGGATGGACCTTGGTGTCCAACGACTGCACAAAGCGTATGATGAAAGCTCCACTGACAGAGGGCTGCGAATATTTCTTCCGTGTCAGTGCAGAGAACAAGATTGGGGCCGGACCGCCGACCGAGACCAAGACCCCTGTGCTGGCCGTGGATCCCATTGAGAAGCCCGGGGAACCCACAGACTTCCAGATCGCCGAGATTGGCAAGACCTTCTGTTTCCTCAAGTGGAAGAAGCCGGACTATGATGGCGGCAGCCGCAACCTGGGATACCATGTTGAGAAAAGGCCTAAAGAAGCCGAGGAATGGGAGCGACTCCACAAGGGGGCAATAAAGGAGACCTACTTCATGGCCGATAGATGTCTAGAAAACCAGATCTACCAGTTCAGAGTGCAGACTAAGAATGAAGGCGGGGAGAGTAACTGGGTTACGACAGCCGAGGTTCTGGTGAAGGAACAGCTAGTGGAGCCAGAGATAAAGATCAAGCTGGATGGAACACTGGTTGTCAAAGCTGGAGACTCCATTCCCATTGAGGCCATAGTCAAGGGCAAACCCCAGCCTGACGTCAAGTGGACCAGAGACGACAGTGAGGAGGAGATGAAGAAGAGCCCAAGACTTCAAATGGAAACGGGTGCCGAGTTCTCAAAGCTTTTGCTGACTGGTGCCAGGCGCACAGACAGCGGCAGATACGTCATCACAGCGTCCAATTCTGCTGGCAAATGCTCAGCGCATGCCAAAGTCAATGTCTTAGACAGACCTGGACCCGTCAGGGACCTCAAAGTGTCTGGCATAACCAATGACAGGTGTCATCTGTCTTGGGAGATCCCAGAGGACGACGGTGGCTGTGACATCTACAACTACATCATCGAAAAGTGTGAAACCAAAAGAGGCGTATGGTCCGTCCACTCCAACGCCGTGATCACTAATAAAGCCAACGTCACCCGACTCGTTGAGGGCAACGAGTACGTCTTCCGAGTCCGCGCTGAGAACAAGATGGGTCCCGGACCCGCTGAGCAAAGTGAAGCTATCATGGCCGGAACCCAGTTTAGTGTCCCAGGGGTGCCTGAAGCTCCAGAGGTCACCAAGATCTCTAAGGAGGAGATGACGGTGGAATGGTCTGAGCCCGAGAAGGATGGGGGGAAACCCATCACTGGTTACCTGCTGGAGAAGAGGGAGGAGCATGCCGTCAGATGGTCACCTGTGAACAAAGACCCAGTACCCGGAACTCGATTCACCGTGACAGGACTCCTGCCTCTCCACGACTATCAGTACAGAGTCAAAGCGGTCAATGAAATTGGCATTGGCGGAGCCAGCAAACCATCCCGTGCCATTACGGCAAAGGACGCCATCGGTAAGTGTCGTGGCGGTGAACAGCCGTGACCGTGACAGCGGAGCTGCAGGCTGTACTCAGGCATGTGCCGTTTGTGTTTGCAGAAGTTCCAGCTCCACCCACAAATCTGAAGGTCTTGGATAGCACCAAGTCCACTGTGACCCTGGGATGGGTGAAGCCTGTGTCTGATGGTGGCGCCCCCATAATCGGCTACGTGGTAGAGATGAGAGTCCAGGGAAGTGCTAAGAAAGGGGATGATGGCTGGAAGCGCTGCAATGTTGCTGCTCAGCTGGTCGTGTGTGAATTCACCGTCTCAAGTCTGGATGAGAAATTGGTGTATGAATTCAGGGTTTCTGCTCAGAACCAGGTGGGCATGAGCACCCCCTGTGACCTGCAGGGAGCCATCATACCTCGAGAGATTTTGGGTCAGTGATCCTGTGCCTTTTGCAAATACGTTCATTTGTGGCATGCAGATCTTGACGTGGTACGTTTACAGAGGCACCTGAGATCGAGCTGGACGCTGACCTGAAGCAGGGACTCACGGTCAGAGCTGGTTGTCCCATCAGACTCTGTGCCACCATCAGAGGCAGACCTCCTCCCAGAGTGACCTGGAGGCGGATGGGCATCGACAACGTTGTTCGAAAAGGTCACGTGGACATCATCGACACCATGACCTTCTTAGTCATCCCTGACAGCACCCGGTCCGACTCCGGCAAGTACTGTCTGACGGTGCAGAGTCCGGCCGGGGAAAAAGCGGTGTTCGTCAATGTCAAGGTTCTGGGTGAGTGATGAATGATCCCTCCATCCTAATAAAATCATCTTCCGTTAATAACCCGGCTCCTGGTCGGCCCCCTCAGATACTCCGGGACCTGTCTTGAATCTGGAGGCCACTGACATCCTGCAAACGTCCGCCATGCTCTCATGGAGTCCGCCTGAGAATGATGGGGGAAGTGAAATTCTGCACTACATCGTGGAAAAACGTGCAATTGACAAAAAGACATGGGCCACTGTCAAGGCCGAGGTGGACAAGGACAAGATTCCCTTCAAAGTCTCCGGTCTCATGTCTGGAACCGAGTATTACTTTAGAGTAACTGCAGTCAATGAGTATGGCTCTGGAGTTCCGAGAGTGTCTCCGACATCCTACTTGGCCTCCGACCCTGTCAGTAAGTATCGAGGAGAACTGGGTGCTGAATTTTCTTTTCGGCTCGGCTCATTTTGGATGCTCGTCTGTGCAGGTAAACCAGATCCTTGTGAAAAGATGGAGGTTCTGGAGATCACCAAGAACAGTGCCACCGTCGGCTGGGTGAAGCCTGCAAGGGATGGTGGAGCCAAAATCGATGGTTATGTTATCGAGTACATCGAGGTGAAACCTCTTCCAGAACCACCGGCACCTGTCGAGGTTTGTCACATTCGAAATGATCAGCAGGAGCTGGAGAAAAGAGTTTCAGCGTGTCTCGCTGTAACCCTTTCTGCTTTCGTAAAGGGAAGTCTTCTTATCTGGTGAACATCTGATCACGCACTTGCAGGTTCCAGAGGGAGAGGAGGCTCCTGCCCCTGCCCCTGCCCCCCCACCTCCACCAGTGGAGGAGGAAGACGAAGAAGTGGAGCCGGAGAAGGAGGTGTGGAATGCATACACCACGGTGAAGGGTCTGACCATCAGCATCAGCGGCTTAAAAGAAGGGAAGAGATACAAGTTCAGAGTGGCTGCCAAAAACATCATGGGCCTGAGTTTGTTTACCGAGACGAGACAGCCGGTGGAGATACGCGAGCAGATATGTAAGCGATCGAGTAAAATCGGTCACTTGTCGGCGGAGCTCACACCTGAATCCTGATGTTCCTCCTCCTAGTGGAGCCAAAGATTGTCATGCCGGAGATGGCGAGTGCCAGAGCTGGAGCCAAGCTCAGGGTGGAGGCACTCGTGTCGGGAAAGCCTTCGCCCAGCTGCAAGTGGATGCGCGGCACAGAGGCCGTGGTCCCATCCAGCCGCCTCGCGGTGCACCAGTCTGGTAATATGTGTGTGCTGATCATCAAGGATGTCTCCAGGATGGACAGTGGCGAGTACAGCCTCGTAGCTGAGAACATCTCTGCCAAGGTGGTGGAGTCCATGAAGATTGTCATCAAGGGTGGGTGACTGCCAATGCCATTCAGAGAGGAGGGCGTGTTGTCCTGCAGATGTCACTCAGTCTTTTCTTGTCGTGTGGTGCAGACATCCCAGGACCTCCTGAAGGCCCTGTGGAGGTAGGGGACATTGACTCCGACTCCTGCTCCCTCTCCTGGAACAAACCGCTGGAGGATGGTGGAACCAACATCACCAACTACGTGGTGGAGAAGTGTGACCTCAGTCGTGGGGACTGGGTGACAGCTGTCTCGTCCTGCCCTAAAACCACGTGCAGACTTGGTAAACTCATCCCTGGAAAGGAGTATGTGTTCCGCATACGTGCTGAGAACCGCTATGGCGTCTCCGACCCCATCCAGTCTGACAGGATGATTGCCAAGTTCCCCTTCGGTAGGTTTGACCACATTCAATTCCTTCTCCCGAGTAGGTTCTTCTGAAGGCCAACCTCGCCTTGTTTCTGTGCCAGATGTCCCCAGTGAACCCCTAAACTGCCGAATCAACAAGACAAACAAAGACTGCATGTTCGTGGCCTGGGACAAACCTGAGAGTGACGGTGGTAGCCCAATTACTGGATACTACATCGAGCGCAAGGAACGCAACAGCCTGTTGTGGGTGAAGGCGAACGACACGGTGGTCCGCACCACTGAGTACCCCTGTGCGGGTCTGATCGAGGGTCTGGAATATACCTTCAGAGTGTCGGCCATCAACCGTGCAGGTCAGGGCAAACCAAGCAAGAAGACCGACTTTGTCACAGCCAGGACACCAGTCGGTAAGGCCGCTGCCTGGGCACCACGGAGAAGGCGCTACCTGTCTGCTTCATCCGTCTCGTTTGTGTTTTCCAGACACGCCTGGCAAACCAGAGGTCCTGGACGTTACGAAAAATTCAGTTACCCTGGTATGGGCTCGTCCCAAAAATGATGGCGGCAGTAAGATAATCGGATATTATGTGGAGGCGTTGAGGGTCCCGGGGGACTCCTGGGTTCGCTGCAACACCAGCAGTCAAAATGTTCCCAGAGAGGAGTACACGGTGACTGGCCTGGAGAGGGACCTGCAGTACCAGTTCCGAGTCATTGCTAAGACTGCTGTCAACATGAGCAAACCCTCGGAGCCAACAGACCCCATTCTTGTTTGTGCTGAAAATGGTGAGACGACATTTTAGCCACTGAAATCACACTTACCTCAGTGAGAGTCCAACATCTGTTTTGCTGTCCGTCAAAAGTGCCTCCACGGGTGGAGCTGAATGCACGGATGCAGAAGGGTTTCAAAGTAAAGGCGGGAACCACAGTCCTTCTGGAGGCCGACGTGTTCGGTAAACCCATGCCTCGAGTCACTTGGAAGCGAGGTGACGACAGCCTCAAGTCCGCTGAGGGCCAAGTGATCACCAAACAGAGAGAACACTGTCAGCTGGAGATGACCGCAGTCACCAAGGACCAGACAGGGACCTACACAGTTCTGGCTGAGAATGCCAGTGGGTCCAAGTCTGCTGAAATCAGTGTCGTTGTCCTTGGTGAGTTCTCAGTCAGACCTCAGCCCATGCTTGGTGTGAAGACTCCGAGACTACTGAGGTGTTGTCTGTGCGTGCAGATGTTCCTGGGCCGCCTGCCGCTGCCCAGTACCTGGAGGTGTTTTCTACAAGCATCAAACTTGCCTGGGAAGCACCGCTGAAGGACGGCGGCTCGCCTGTCAGCAACTACATCGTGGACAAGCGTGAGACCAGCCGAGCCAACTGGGCACAGGTGGCCAGCAAGATCAAGAAGGACACCCTGGAGCTGACCGTGGAGAAGTTGATTGAGGGTCATGAGTACCAGTTCAGAATACGCGCTGAAAACACCTGGGGAGTGGGAGACGCTCTCGTAACGAACCCTGTCATCGCCAAGAACCCTTTCAGTGAGTTCTTTGAATGGTTCACGTTTCTGAGCCCCTCCTTGTTCGTGTGCGAGTGAACACCTTTTGGCGTGTTCCACAGCTGTTCCTGGACCCTGCGAGGCGCCAGTGGTCACCAACATCACCAAGGAGAGTATGACCGTAAGCTGGAAGGAGCCAGCAGACGACGGGAAGTCCACTATTCAGGGCTACATGTTGGAGAAGAAGGAGACCAAAGAAATGAATTGGACCCGGCTGAACAGGAAGCCGATGACGGACAGGAGCCTGGAAGTCGCTGGTCTCACGGAAGGAGTGGAGTATGAGTTCAGAGTGTCTGCCGTCAACCAGGCGGGAACTGGCAAAGCCAGCGAGCCCTCAGCCGGCGCCGTGGCCCAGAATCCCATCAGTAAGTGTGGCTGTTGAGGCTTTTCATTTTTTTGTAAACCATGCACACTAATGCAGTTTGTGTGCTCCCCCACAGCGCCACCTGGTCCTGTCGTGAACCCAAGCGTGGCTGACACGTCCAACAGCTCCATTAGCCTCACTTGGACTGCTCCTGCCAGCAATGGTGGAAGCCCCATCCTGGGATACCTCGTGGAATGCAAGAGAACCGATTCAACGGACTGGATCCGCTGTAATGTCCCCCGGAATCTGCAGGACACCGATTACACCGTTCAGAACCTGATCCACAAGGCAGAGTACCAGTGCCGCGTGACTGCCGTCAACAAGGTTGGCTTCAGTGAGGCTGTCGAAGTTCCTGGCAAGCACGTTGCAAAGGATGTCATCGGTATGCCTAACTGGATGTTTGGGGCCAAAAGATACAGATTTCATTTTTGGTACTTCTCCGCATAGAGGCTGAGCATTGAACTGGTCTGTTTGTCTTTGCTCAGTTCCTCCTGAAGCAGAATTCAGTGCCGAGCTGAAGGACGGGCTCGAGCTCCGTGCTGGCGCCACCATGAGGCTGCAGGCAACAGTCAAGGGTCGCCCAATACCCCGAATCACTTGGGCCAAGATGAACACCAACATCAAAGACAGACAGGGAATCATGATCAAGTCCAGCAACACTGACACCTGCGTGGTGGTGGAGAACGTCAATCGATACGATGCTGGGAAGTACATCCTCAACCTCGAGAGCTCTTCCGGCATGAAGATGTACACCGTCGTCGTCAAGGTTCTCGGTGAGTTGGCGTTTGTCCCAAACTGCGAACACTGTTTTTGTGTCCACATTCGAGCTTTTCCTTCCGGCTGCAGACACTCCCGGACCCCCAGTCAACTTGATGGTCAAGGAGACCAACAAGGACAGTGCGTCCATCTACTGGGACGCTCCTCTGATTGACGGGGGCTATGAAGTCACGCACTACATCGTTGAAAAACGAGACACCGAGAGGAAGGCCTGGTCGATCGTCTCCAACAGTTGCCCCAAGACCTTCGTCAAGGTGCCAGATCTCAACGCCGGACACTCTTACTGCTTCAGAGTGTCCGCAGTGAACCAGCTTGGTGCCGGAGAGAGCTGCGAGACCGTGGACTCCGTCAGAGCATCTGGTGGGTCTGGTGGCCGTCAAGACGGCAGCATGGTGTCACTGTCGCCAACTCCACACACTGATGTTTACCACTCTCGACAGAGGAGCCAGGGCCAGTCATGGACTTCAAGACGTTGCTAGTCACCAAGGATTCCTGCACACTGAGTTGGAAGAAACCACTCACTGACGGCGGATCCCGCATCATCTGCTATGTGCTGGAGGTCCTGAATGGTGATGACAAGTACAAGGAACTGATGAGGTCCAAAAACATGCAGTACAGTGCCAAGGACCTGGTGGAGGGTAAAGAGTACAACTACAGAGTCAAGGCTGTCAATGACACTGGCGAGAGTGCTGCCAAGGAGCTGACTGTCGTGGCCAAGGACCAGATCAGTAAGAAATCACAAGTGTTGAAATAATCTTGTCACCACTGTCGCCAGCGCCGATTTGTTGTCAGTTTGAATGAGGGTCAGCTGGTCTCAAGCGCAGGTGGAATCATGCCACTGGACCAGTCACTTTTGACTCAGACTTGATTCATTTGAAATGTTACCGAAGCTAACTCAACCACCAAAATGTTCCACTGGATGCCTGTGGTTAGTTGAGAGGAAGTGAGTCTGCTGTGCTCCTCGTCTTTCGTGTGGTGGCCTGTCTGTGGTCTGTAGGGGGCGCACCGTTTAACCCTGCTGATTTTCCAATGTCCCGTCTGCAGTCCATCCCAGCTGCGACCTGAAGGAGTTGCCCAACATGTGCTACATCGCCAAAGAGGGCAGCACGGTCCGCCTGAAAATCCCCATCATCGGCAAACCCACCCCCAAGGTCTCCTGGAAGAAAGGGGAGGACGAAGACCTGACAGACACGGGTCGCGTTTGTGCCGAGTCATCCGCAGTCAACACCACGCTCCTGATCAGAGACTGCCAGAGGAGCGACGCCTGCAAGTACACTATCACACTGCGGAACAGTGCGGGCAGCAAGGAGTCCACCATCTTTATCAGGTACAGAAACCGCATGAGTGGTCGGGGCTAGGCACCTCGTGTGGTCTCTCTGCCGGCCTGTGATGTGCACGTCGTTTCAACGCTGTGGCACTTCCAGGGTGGTGGGGAAGCCTGGAATCCCAGTTGGACCGGTCAAGTTCAAGGATGTGACAGCAGACGGGGCCACGCTGAAGTGGTGTGCTCCCAAGGACGACGGGGGCTCAGAGATCACCAACTACATCCTGGAGAAGAGAGATTCCATCACCAACATGTGGGTGACTGTGTCCTCGGCAGTTGAGACCAGCAGCATGAGGGTCACCGGCCTTCACGAGGGCACTGAGTACATTTTCCGGGTCTGCGCTGAGAACAAGTACGGCGTAGGCGAGGGACTGAAGTCGGAACCCACAGTGGCTAAACACCCCTTCAGTAAGTGGCTGAGCCATCGCAGGCTGTGACTTAAGGTGTGGAGAGTTTGCTCACGCTGTGCCTGCTCACGCAGATGTTCCAGATGCTCCTGCACCGCCTCAGATCGTTAGCATGAGGCACAACTCTGCATACCTGGCCTGGAATGACCCCAGGAAGACAGGAGGATCTCCCATTACTGGCAAGTGACACTTCAGAGCGGTTACTCTCTTTCAAAAGTCTGGGACTGACGCTTCCCCCTCTGATCATCAGGCTACCATGCAGAGTTCAAGGAGCGCAACAGCATGTTGTGGAAGAGGGCCAGTTCCGCCCCGCTCCGGATGAAGGAACACAAGGTGACCGGACTGACTGAAGGTCTGGAGTATGAATTCCGGGTCATGGCTATAAACCTGGCTGGGATTGGACGACCGAGTGGCCCGACTGATCCCCAAGTCGCTCTGGATCCTATCGGTAATTGGCTGCAGTCTGAGCTCGTGTGACCGGTGACATACAGGCAGCCTCTGAGGTCATTGTCATGTGCTCACCACAGACACTCCAGGGAAACCAGATGTGATCAGCATCACCAGAAGCACGGTGACGCTGCAGTGGACCGAGCCACAGTTCGATGGCGGACACAGACTGACCGGCTACATTGTGGAGAGACGCGACCTCCCGTCCAAGATCTGGGTGAAGGCTAACAACGTGAACGTGGTGGATCCCGCCTTCACCGTCACAGACCTGCAGGAGGGCTGCAAGTACGAGTTCAGGATCAGAGCTAAGAACTCTGCTGGCGCGCTTAGCCCGCCCTCCGAGCAGACGGATACCATCATCTGCAGGGACGAATATGGTGAGACACAAGCACGACCGCGCGTCACTGCTAGAAATCCCTCACTTACGTTTGTCACGTCATGTACTCAGCTGCGCCAACGATCATCATCGATGCACAAGTGATGGAAGGACTGACTGTGAGAGCGGGAGACACCATCGTCATCACCGCCACAAGTATTCTGGGAAAGCCAGCTCCAACGTCCTGCTGGTCCAAGGGAGGAAAGTACTTTAAACCCTCTGACATCGTGGGGATTGAGACAACTGCGACCTCCTCCACTCTGTCTGTCAAGTACGCTGGGAGGAAGGACTCCGGGGACTACGTCATCACTGCCAGCAACCCCTTCGGTGTGAAGGAAGAGACAGTGAAGGTCAAGGTTTTGGACGTCCCAGCATCACCTGGTCCCATCGAGTGCTGCGGCATCTCCTCTCAGAAAGTAACCCTTACTTGGACGGCCCCGACTGAAGACGGAGGCTCTCCTATTAAGTACTACACCCTGGAGAAAAGGGAGACGAGTCGCCTTCTATGGACCATCCTGGAGGAAAAGGTCCTTGACTGTCACTATGTGGCGAACAAGCTCATCCAGGGCAACGAATACATCTTCCGAGTGTCCGCAGTGAACCAGTATGGCGCCAGCGAGCCTGCTCACTCCGAGCCGGCAAAGATGGTCGACAGATTCGGTAACTAAAACGTCACTGTCCATCGTAGAGGTGCATGATCCCTCAGAGGTTCAGCTGCAGTGCAGCAGCGGTCTCCCTAGTTCAGCCTGGTGGATAGCTTGCATCGATAGCGGATGCATCAGGGGTGAATGCTCTGCTCTGGACCAGACTGGAAAACATCGGCTAGTTTTGAGGCTGTCAGATCAGACTTTCCTTCCAGCGATTGTTGTCTCGCATGAGTCACCTTACGATACATCTCCGGCACTGCTTTTATGAGTCAACCACTAACGCATGGTCTCCTGTCACAATGTGTCCAGGTCCACCAGGTCCACCGTCTAAACCTGAAGTTGAGGGTGTTAATGGTCACTCGGCCACAGTGACCTGGAGGAGGCCCACAGAGGATGGAGGAAGTGACATCATCGGATATTGTGTGGAAAAGAAGGAGAAGAAAGCCATGCGATGGGTCAGGGCGTCCAAAAAGTCGATAGGTGAACTGAGCTATCACGTCACTGGACTTAGCGAAGGTAATGAGTATGAGTTCAGAGTCTTGGCAGAGAACTTGGCAGGCTTCGGAGAGCCGAGTGAACCGTCGATGACCATCAGAACCGTGGTCGAGGCCTGTGAGTAGCCAACCACCGCAGCCCAATACCTCCGTGTTAGTCCTCCGTTTAACACCGCTGTTTTCTGTTTGACAGACGTTCCTGGACCACCAGTAAACCCAAGAGTCACTGACACAACCAAAGCCACCGCCACCCTCAACTGGGGGAAACCGCTTGACAACGGTGGTCTGGACATTACCGGATACATCATCGAGCACAACAAAGACGGAGCAGAGGAGTGGGTCAAAGACACGCCTTCTTCTCCTCTGAGAATCACTGAGTTTGTTGTGCCCAATTTGGAGACGGGAGCCAAGTACCGCTTCAGGATTAGTGCAGTGAATGCCAAAGGAGCCGGAGAGCCTGCAGAGACCCCGGAGCCAACAGAGATTGTGGAGCGGGAGGCCGAGCCTGCTTTTGAGCTGGATGTGGAGCTCCGGCGAACTCTGGTGGTTCGGGCCGGCTGCTCCATTCGCCTCTTCGTGCCGATCAAGGGGCGCCCGACGCCTTCAGTCATATGGACGAAAGCCGGGGGTCCGGTGCCACGTGCTGTCATCGACAGCACCGAGTCCTTCACGATGCTGATCATCCCGGAAAGTTCCAGGATCGACGCAGGACAATACGAACTCACCTTGCAGAACTCCTCTGCAACAAAGAGCGCCACCATCAATGTTCGAGTTCTAGACTCGCCTGGACCCCCCTTGAACCTGAAGCCGTTAAAGATTAACAAAGAGAGCATCAGCCTTCAGTGGGAGGTGCCCCTCATAGACGGTGGGGCTAAAGTAACAAATTACATCATTGAGAAAAGAGAATCCACTCGCAAAGCGTTTGCCACGGTGATCACTCACTGCCCAACAACATCAGTCAGCATCCCGGACCTCTGTGAAGGCTGTGAGTATTACTTCCGAGTCTCAGCTGAGAATGAGTATGGAATTGGTGAGGCGGTGGAAACATCCGACCCAATCCGGGCCTCTCAGACACCGACGCCCCCAGAGAGCATTATTCCAGCCGACATCACCAAGAATTCCGTGAGTCTGGTCTGGACAAAACCCAAACATGACGGTGGCAGCAGGATAACCGGATATGTTCTCGAGGCTCAGAAAAAGGGGACAGATCAGTGGGCTCATGTGACCACTGTGAAGAGCATGGACTACACTGTGAAGAACCTGAACGAGAATGAGGAGTATGTCTTCCGAGTCATGGCTGTCAACCATTCAGGCAGAAGTCTCCCGAGAGAAAGCAAACCCATTGTTGTCAAGGACTCCACCTCTCTTCCAGAGTTCGACCTGCGTGGTGTGTGTCAGAAAACTGTCATTGCAAAAGCAGGAGATGACATCAAGGTGGAGATTCCAGTGATGGGACGCCCGAGACCAACGGTGTCTTGGCTAAAGGACGGCGCATCCCTGAAGCTGACTCAGAGAACTAATGTGGAGACCACCTCGGCCACCGTCATTCTCAGCATCAATGAGTGCACCAGAGCTGACAGCGGTGTTTACACTCTTACTGGAAAGAACAGCGTGGGGTCTGTGACCGACAACATCATCGTCAAAGTGCACGATGTTCCTGGACCTCCAAAGGGACCAGTCAAAATTGTGGAAATGTCACGAACCTACTGTGTCTTTGCATGGGAAACACCGGAAAACGACGGAGGTGTCCCCATTACCAACTATGTGGTCGAGATCCGGGACACCTCCACACAGACATGGACGGAGTTGTCCTCCTCTATTATCCGCACAACGTTCAAAGCCATCCGTCTGACAACGGGCTCCGAGTACCAGTTCAGGATCAAGGCCAAAAATCGATACGGAGCTGGAACGCCAATCACCTCAGAGGCGGTCGTGGCAGCATATCCGTTCAAAGCACCCGGACCCCCGGGTACTCCCAATGTTGTGGCTTTCACCAAGGACTCCATAACAATCGGATGGAACGAGCCAGTGTCTGATGGCGGTAATGAAGTCATGGGCTACCATGTTGAGAGGAAAGAAAGAAGCAGCATAATGTGGCAGAAGATCAGTAAAGGTATGGTTAAAGGCAACATTTTCAAGACCATCGGCCTGGAGGACGGAGTGGCCTATGAGTTCCGAGTGATGGCCGAAAACATGGCTGGAATTGGAAAACCAAGCAAAGCCTCCGAACCTATTCTTGCGCTGGACCCAGTGGACCCACCGGGTCAGCCTGTGCCCACGTCTGTGAATAAGAATGTCATCACCATCCAGTGGACGAAACCAGAGTACGATGGCGGCTTCAAGATCACAGGATACACCGTGGAGAAGAGAGAGCTTCCCGCGGGTCGCTGGATGAGGGCCAACTTTACAAACATTCTCGAGACCACCTTTACTGTCAGCGGGCTGACTCAAGACATGTCCTATGAGTTCCGCGTGATGGCCCGAAACTCAGCCGGGGCGGTGAGCGTACCCTCGGACCCCTCGGACCCCATCACCTGCAAAGATGACATCATCGAACCACGGATCATGGTGGATGCCATCTTCAAGGACGTGGTCCTGCTTAAGGCTGGGGAGTCCTTTAAGCTGGATGCCGATGTAGCCGGACAGCCGAGCCCATCCATGGTCTGGACCAAGAATGGGAAGGAGGTTGAGAACACGCTCAAGCTGGACGTCAAGTTCACCGAACTGACAACAGTGCTGACAAACAAGGACTCTGTCAGAGCTGATGGAGGCGAGTTTGTCTTGACAGCAACAAATGTTGGTGGATTCTGTAAACACATTTTCAAGGTTAAAGTCCTTGACCGACCAGGGCCACCTGCTGGACCCCTAGGGGTGTCAAATGTCACCGCGGACAACTGTGTCCTGTCCTGGGGTCCCCCGGCGGACGACGGTGGAGCCAAAATTGAAGGCTATACGATTGAGAAACGTGAATCCAGCAGACTGGTGTGGACAAACGTGGTCTCTGATCTGCAGGTGACTGAGTTCAAGGTGCCCAAGCTGTTGAAAGGAAACGAATACATCTTCCGAGTCATGGCCATGAACAAATATGGACAAGGGGAACCACTTGACTCTGAACCAACCATTGCAGACAACCCCTACGTGGTTCCAGATTCTCCAGAAGGGGTGGAGGTGACGGCCATCACCAAAGACTCCATGGTTATCATGTGGCAGGCGCCAAAGAATGACGGCGGGACTCCAGTGACCAACTACAACATCGAGAGAAAAGACCGAATCGGACTCCGCTGGGTGAAATGCAATAAAAGAAAAGTGAAAGACCTTCAGTTTAAAGCATCAGGACTTGTTGTCGGACATGAATATGAGTTCAGAGTCTTGGCAGAGAATGCTGCTGGACTGAGTGCTCCAAGTGCATCCAGTCCTTTCTACAAGGCCACCGACGCCCTGTACAAACCAGGGGCCCCATGCAATCCGAGGTTACTTGACACAACCAAGTCGTCCATAACCGTGGCCTGGAACAAGCCCATGTACGATGGCGGCTCCAGTATCACCGGCTACATTGTGGAGACATGTGTCCCGACCGAAAAGGAGGAGGAAGAGGAGTGGACAATTGTCACACCCAAAGGCGGCCTCGTAGCAACCTGCTTCACCATCACTGGCCTCAAGGAGAACCAGGAGTACAAGATCAACATCTCTGCTCTCAACAGCGAGGGTGTGGGTGAGGCCGCATCTGTTCCCGGACTTCCCAAAGCTGAGGACAGACTCGTACCGCCAGAGATAGACGTGGATGCTGAGCTCATGAAGGTTGTTAGTCTCAGGGCCTGCTGCTCGCTCAGGCTGTTTGTACCTATCAGGGGGAGACCGGTTCCTCAAGCCAAGTGGACCAAAGAGGACGGAGAAGCCATTGAGAGAGCAACCATCGACACCACGACTTCTTACACGTCACTCGTTATTGAGAATGTGAACAGATTCGACAGTGGTAAATACAACCTCACAGTTGAGAACAGCTCAGGAAGCAAGACTGTCTCAGTTCAAGTGAGAGTGCTCGATACACCCAGTGCTCCAAGGAACCTGAAGATCACTGCTGTGACTTGCCAGTCAGTCACTCTGACGTGGGATTCACCAGCCAATGACGGTGGGGTCAAAATTAAGAATTACATTGTGGAGAAGCGCGAGTCAACAAGGAAAGCCTATGCAACAGTCAGTGCAATGTGCCACCAGAACACTTTCACCGTGGAGCAGCTGCTGGAAGGCTGCAACTACTACTTCAGAGTCCTGGCTGAGAATGAATATGGCATCGGTTTACCCATAGAGAGCGGGGAGTCGATTAAAGTGTCTGAAAAGCCCCAGCCGCCAGGCAAGATCACACTGAAGGATGTCACAAAGACCAGCGTAACACTGGGCTGGGAAAAGCCTGAGCACGACGGCGGCAGCAGAGTCGGATGTTACGTTGTTGAAGTCCAGCCCAAAGGAGTCGATAAATGGACTCAGGCACTGATCGTCAAAGAGACAGAAGCTACGATCAGTGGGCTCAATGCCGGTGAGGAGTATTCGTTCCGGGTAGCGGCAAGGAATGAGAAGGGAACCAGTGACCCCCGGCAAATCGGAGTGCCGGTCATCGTAAAAGATTTAGTCATCCTTCCGGCTGCAAAACTGCTCTTCAACACGTTCAGCGTGTTGGCCGGGGAGGACCTGGCTATCGAGGTCCCATACATCGCTCGTCCAAAAGCCTCTGTCTCCTGGGTCAAGGACAGCCAGCCGCTGAAGCGAACCACCAGAGTGAACTTTGGTGCAACAGACACGCTGCTGAAGCTCAACATTAAAGAGGCATCCAAGGATGACTTCGGGCACTACCACATCACCATTAGCAACACAGCTGGTGAGACGACGGCAGACATTGGCATTGTTGTCCTGGACAAACCAGGCCAACCACAGGGTCCGGTCCAAGTGGAAGAAGTTACCTCTGACAGTGTGACCATCTCATGGAAGGCACCTGAGTATGATGGTGGCTGTACCATCAAAAACTACATTGTTGAGAAAAGAGACACTTCCACCACCAACTGGATGGTCGTCGCTCCTAACCTGGCGAGGACCCAAGTCAAAGCTGGGCGGCTGAAGACTGGATCTGAATACCAGTTTAGAATCACCGCTGAAAACCGATACGGAAAAGGACCTGTGTTAGTGTCCGAGTGTATCGTGGCTCAGTACCCATACAAGCTCCCGGGACCCCCTGGAACTCCTTCGGTAAGCAGCTGTACCAGGGACAGCATGGTGGTCGCCTGGAACGAACCAGTGAACGACGGAGGCAGCGCAATCCTTGGCTACCATCTTGAACGCAAAGAGAGAAACAGCATTTTGTGGGTCAAACTCAACAAGTCTCTGATCGTTGACCAGACCTTCAAGACCTCAGGCTTGGAGCCCGGGATGGAGTACGAGTTCCGGGTTTATGCAGAAAACATTGTTGGCATCGGCAAGGTCAGCAAGGTGTCCGAGGGACAAATTGCCAGAGACCCGTGTGACCCTCCAGGCACTCCGGAAGCCACCAAGATTACCAGAGACTCCGTCACAATTGTTTGGACAAAGCCAGAGTACGACGGTGGCGCCAAGGTGACCGGCTACATAGTGGAAAAGAAGGATCTCCCAGAGGGGCGCTGGTTGAAGGCTAACTTCACCAACATCATTGAGACTGAGTACACTGCGACTGGTCTTGTGGAAGGCAGCCAGTATGAGTTCCGCGTCATAGCTAGAAATGCTGCCGGTGTCTTCAGTTTACCCTCTTACAGCACTGGGCCAATAGCTGCCATGGACGAAATTGAGCCGCCGAACTACAGCATCGACCCTGAATACACGCAGATCATAACTGTCAACGCGGGAGATAACTTCAAGATTGACGCAGATGTTCGTGGCAAACCGCTGCCTTCCATTCACTGGCTGAAGGCCGGTGTCGAGCTCGCCAACACCATCCACAGAGAGATCAAGAACACAGACGTCAAAGCCTGCATTTCAGTCAAAGAAGCCAAACTCTCAGATGGAGGCCAGTACACTCTGATGCTGAGAAACCCGGGTGGGGAGAAGCTGGTGTTGATCAATGTTGTGGTCTTGGATAAACCCGGAGAGCCTCAGGGACCGATTGCCGTCACTGGCATCACTAAAGACAGATGCTCCCTTTCCTGGAAAGTCCCAATTCAAGACGGTGGCAGCCAAATTTCACACTACGTTGTTGAGAGGAGAGAGACCAGCAGACTGGTCTGGACAGTCGTCGACCCTAAAGTGGAAAACACTTATCTGAGAGTGAGCAAGCTCCTCGAGGGAAACGAGTACATCTTCAGAATTCGTGCAGTCAACCCGTTTGGTGCCGGCGCAGCCTTGGAATCAGCGCCAGTGGTCATCACAGACCCATTCACTCCACCCAGTGCGCCAAAGAACTTGGAAGTCTCCGACATTAAGAAGGACTCCATGCTTCTCGCGTGGGAGGCACCTTCTGAGGATGGTGGGAGCCCCGTCCTCAGGTATGTCATTGAAAAACATGACAAGGAGGGAGTTCGGTGGACGAGGTGCAACAGGGAAGCCGTTTCCCAGCTCACCTACAGAGTGCCTGGCCTCCTGGAAGGACACAGCTATGAATTCAGAGTAGCTGCAGAAAACGCTGTCGGCGTTGGAGAGCCCAGCTCTGCCACAGTGTATTACAAGGCTCTTGATCCCATCTTCAGACCCGGCCCCCCTCACAATCCACGCGTGACAGACACCACCAAATCATCGGTCCTGCTGTCCTGGGGCAAACCGGTTTGTGACGGTGGCTGTGACATTCAAGGGTACGTTGTTGAGAGCTGTCCAACCACGGAGCAGGCTGCAGAGGATGCAGCTTCTGGTGAGGCGCCTGCTGAGGAGTGGACCATGTGCACACCCCCCTCTGGAATCAAACTCACCAAGTTTGAGGTGCTGAGCCTGAAGGAGAATCAGGCGTACAAGTTCAGAGTGTGCGCCATCAATAAAGTCGGCGTTGGCGAGAGTGCTGACGTTCCAGGAGTCACAGTGGCGCAGGACAGGGCAGAGGAGCCAGACTTGGACATCGATCCTGAACTCAGGAAGATTGTGACCATCAAAGCTGGAGCTTCTTTGCGACTGTTTATCCCTATCAAAGGAAGACCAACTCCCAGCGTCAAGTGGGACAAGGACGACGCGCCACTGAAGGAAACCGCTCAATTGGAAGTAACAAGCAGCTACACGGCACTGGTCATTGACAAGATGAGTCGCACGGACAGCGGTAAATACACTGTCACTGCGGCCAACTCCAGTGGGACCAAGTCTGCTTTCGTTGTCGTTCGTGTCTTGGATACACCCGGCGCACCCATGAACCTGAAGGTCAAAGAAATTACAAATCAATCGGTGACACTTGCCTGGGAAGCTCCCCTGCTGGATGGAGGGTCCAAGATCAAGAATTATATTGTCGAGAAGAGGGAGAGCACTCGCAAGACTTACGCAGCAGTGGTGACAAACTGCCACGCCCTGTCCTGGAAGATCGAACCGCTCCAGGAGGGCTGCAGCTACTATTTCAGAGTGCTAGCGGAGAACGCTCATGGTGTCGGCTTGCCAGCCCTCACTGTGGACCCTCTGAAGGTCTCAGAGGTTCCTCAGTGCCCCAGGAGTCTGATCGTCACAGACCAGACAAAGACAAGCATTTCTCTGGCATGGGAGAAGCCAGAGTACGACGGCGGCAGCAGGGTCATGCAGTACCTGCTGGAAGTGCAGCTGAAGGGCCAAGACAAGTGGTCTGGTGTCAACACCTTCAAAACAATGGAGACTACTGTGACTAACCTCAACCCAGGCGAAGAATACCTGTTCCGAGTCACAGCACTGAATGACAAGGGAAAGAGTGAGCCAAAAGTCCTGACTGGCCCAGTCATGACAAAGGACTTGGTCTTCGAGCCAGATGTCCGACCCTCGTTCAGCAGCTACAGCGTTCATGTAGGCAAAGACCTGAAAGTCGACATCCCTATTTTTGGCCGTCCAAAGCCAGCGGTGACATGGACCAAAGATGGAGCGCCACTGAAGTTCACCACAAGAGTGAACATCCACAACACGCCGACTACCACCACGCTCAGCATCAAAGAGGCGGCAGGAGACGACGGAGGCATGTACAGCATCACTGCCACCAACACCGCGGGAAAGAAAGACACGGCTCTTGAGATCATAGTGCTAGACAAGCCGAGTGCTCCCTCCGGACCGGTGAGGTTCAATGAGATCACCACTCAAAGTGTCTCCATCTCCTGGGATCCACCAAGGCACAATGGAGGCTGCCAGATTTCAAACTACATTGTCCAAAAGAGGGACACGACTACAACTACGTGGGAGAACGTCAGCATCAACTGCGCCAGGACTAGCATCAAAGTCCCCCGCTTGAAGACTGGCGCCGAGTACCAGTTCAGGATTATTGCCCAGAACCGTTATGGCAAGAGCCACGGCCTGGACTCCTCGGCTGTCGTTGCACAGTACCCGTACAAAGAGCCTGGTCCGCCAGGCACTCCATTCATCTCCTCTCTCTCCAGAGACCATCAGATTGTGGAATGGCACGAGCCTGTGTCCGATGGAGGCAGCCCTGTTCTTGGCTATCACCTGGAAAGGAAGGAGAGGAACAGCATTCTTTGGGTCAAAATCAACAAAATGCTCATCCATGAGACGACTTTCAAGAGCCATCCCCTGGAGGAAGGCATCGAGTACGAGTACAGGGTTTATGCCGAGAACATCGTGGGCGTCGGCAGATGCAGCAAGATATCAGAGGGTTGTGTTGCCCGTGACCAGTGTGACCCACCGGGTGCACCAGAGGCGGTTCACGTGACAAAGGACACCATTGTCATCCAGTGGACTAAGCCAGAGTATGACGGTGGCAGCAACATCACAGGCTACCTGGTCGAGAAGCGCGATCTCCCAGAGGGACGGTGGGTGCGTGCCAACTTCACCAACGTGATCGAGACCCACTTCACTCTCACTGGCCTGACAGAGAATGCCCAGTACGACTTCAGAGTCATAGCCAAAAATGCTGTCGGGACGCTCAGCAAACCGTCGTACAACAGTGGGCCGATCACTGCAAACGACGAAGTTGAAGCCCCCAAATATTCCATCGATCCTGCTTTCACCAAGACCATCGTCATTAATGCCGGGGAGACCTTCAAGCTGGACGCCGATGTCCGCGGAAAGCCGCTGCCATCCATCCAGTGGTTTAAAGACGAGGCTCCTGTTGAGAACACGCTGCGGCTGGAGCTGAGAAACACAGAGAACCACGCTCTGCTAGTGATCAAGGACGCTGTCAGAGTCGACGGCGGACTGTACACCCTTCAGCTGAGCAACCAGGCCGGAAGTGAAACTGTGCCATTCAAAGTAGTCGTCCTGGACAGGCCCAGCAAATGTGAGGGACCGCTGCATGTAACCGGTGTAGCGGAGGATCGTTGCACTCTGGTTTGGCGCGCTCCTTTGCATGATGGCGGCAGTCCAGTCTCCCAGTACATCATTGAACGGAGAGAGACGAGCCGCCTGGCTTGGACTGTTGTTTCTGCCAACTGCGACACCACCTGCTTCCGGGTCACCAAGCTCTTGGAAGGCAACGAGTACATGTTCCGAGTCATGGCAGTCAACAGTTACGGCACCAGTGAACCTTTGGAGTCCAGCAGTGTGGTCATGAAGACTCCGTATGTTACCCCCGGTCAACCCCATGTTGAAGATGTGTCACACATAGCCCATGACAGCATGACCGTGACCTGGTCGGCCCCAGAGAGTGACGGCGGTAGCGAAATCACAAACTACATCGTTGAAAAGAAGGACAGGGCAGGGATCAAATGGACCCGGTGCAACAGACAGAAGGTGACAGACTTGTCCTTCAGAGTGACAGGTCTCACCACTGATCACGAGTATGAATTCAGAGTCGCTGCTGAGAATTTGGTTGGCGTGGGAGAACCAAGTTTGCCCAGCTCCTACTATAAAGCCTGCGACCCCAAGTACAAGCCAAGCTCGCCTGCGTATGTGAATGTTGTGGACTCCACAAAGGCGTCTGTCACAGTCTCATGGGGCAAACCGCTTTCTGATGGCGGCAGCCCCATTCAAGGCTACATCGTTGAGGTCTGCAAGGCTGAGGAAGAGGAGTGGACCATGGTCACGCCTGCTACGGGCCTGCGCGTCAACAAATATGAAGTCACTAACTTGATGGAGGGACAGGAGTACAAGGTCCAGGTGTGTGCGCTGAACAAGCTCGGAGTCGGTGAACCAGCGCTACTTTCAGGAACTGCCAAGCCTGAAGAACGTGTGGAGCCACCTGAGATACGCCTAGACTCAGAATTGAGAAAGGGCATCATTGTGAAAGCTGGCGGCTCTGTGAGAATAAATGTCCCATTCAAGGGCCGTCCAATGCCCGAGATTAAGTGGACCAAGGACGAGGGGGACCTCGGCGAGAAGGCTGTCGTTGAGAAGACGCTCAGCTTCTCTCAGCTGTCCATCGATTCATGTGACAGGAGTGATTCAGGGAAGTACACTCTGACTCTGACCAACAGCAGCGGTTCAGTGTCCGAGTTCGTGACAGTCAAGGTGCTGGATGCCCCCGGTGCGCCACTGAACCTCGCCGTCAAGGACATTAAGAAGGACTCTGTCACTCTTGCGTGGGACGCGCCGCTAGTTGATGGGGGATCCAAGGTGAAGAATTACGTGATCGACAAACGGGAGTCTACCAGGAAAGCATACGCCAACGTCTCCACCAAGTGCACCAAGACTACCTTCAAAGTGGAAAACCTACTTGAAGGAGCCATGTATTACTTCAGAGTCATGGCTGAGAACGAGTTTGGCATCGGTCAGCCTGTTGAGACCAAAACTGCATTCAAAGCTTCTGAAGTTCCTCTGCCAGTTGGAAACGTGTATCTCAATGATGTCACAAAATCCACCGTGTCGCTGGCCTGGGAAAAACCAGAGCATGATGGAGGTAGCCGAATCGGTGGCTACCTTATTGAAATGCAGCCAAAGGGAACAGATAAGTGGGGCGTCGCTACAAAGACGAAGACATGCGAAGGCACCGTCACGGGTCTCACTGGTGGAACAGAGTATCTTTTCCGTATCATAGCTTACAACGAGAAGGGGAAGAGTGAGCCGAAGGCACTGGCTGCTCCGGTCGTAGCTAGTGACATGACAGTTGACCCAAGTATTAAGATGCAGTTCAGTACGTACAGTGTCCTCGCAGGAAAGGACCTCAAGCTCGAGTTCCCTGTGTTTGGCCGCCCTAAACCGAGGGTGACTTGGACGAAGGAGGGTCAGCCTCTGAAGGTGACATCCCGGGTCAATGTGGTGAACACGACCACAACAACCGCAATCTTAATCACTGAGGCAAGCAAAGAAGACTTTGGCAAATATTCCATCACAGCGACCAACACTGCGAGCACCGTCACCGAAGATGTGTCCGTCATCATACTCGATAAGCCCGGCCCGCCTACAGGTCCAATCAAAGTCGTCGAGGTCAGCAACTCCTTTGTTCACCTGTCGTGGGAGCCCCCGGAGTACACGGGTGGATGCCAGGTCAAGAACTACATTGTGGAGAAGAGGGACACCACGACTACCACATGGCAGTCGGTCACAACTCAACTTGCCAGAACGGCATTCAAAATAACCAAGCTGAAGACGGGAGCAGAGTACCAGTTCAGGATCATTGCTGAAAACCGATACGGCAAGGGAGCGCCCCTGGATTCCAAAGCCATCGTTGTCCAGTACCCCTACAAGCCTCCCGGACCTCCAGGAACACCCTATGTCAAGTCTGCAACCAAGGAGATGATGATCATTGAATGGAACGAGCCAGTGAACGATGGTGGGAGCGCAGTTATTGGCTACCACCTTGAGAGCAAAGAGAGAAGCAGCATTCTCTGGAACAAACTCAACAAGACGCTGATCGCGGACACTCAGTTTAAGATCTGCAACCTGGAGGAGGGCATCGGGTACGAGTTTAGAGTCACTGCCGAAAACATTGTTGGCATCGGCAGGTGCAGTAAGGTCTCTGAGTCCTTTGTTGCGCGAGATCCATGCGACCCCCCTGGGGCTCCAGAAGCAATCTCCATCACCAAAAACCAGATCAAGATTCACTGGACGAAGCCTGAGTATGACGGTGGCAGCAAAGTGAATGGCTACATTGTGGAAAGGAAAGACCTGTCCGCGCCAGACAGCCGTTGGGTGCGTTCAAACTTCACCAACGTCATCGAGACAGAGTACACCATCACTGGTCTGACAGAGAGTGAACAGTATGAGTTCAGGGTCATTGCCAGGAACGCTGCCGGCGTGTTCAGTGAGCCATCTGACAGTTCAGGGCCCATAACTGCCACCGATGAGATCGAGCCACCGAGGGCCTCCATGGACCCAAAATACAAGGACGTCATCGTCATCAACGCCGGTGAACACTTGACTATGGATGCGGACGTCTATGGAAAACCTTTCCCCGAAGTGCTTTGGCTGAAAGAAGGAAAAGAAATGGACAAAACCCTACGCATAGAGGTTAAGACCACTGGCAAGCGTGCGGCCATGACCATTAAGGACATAACTAAATTGGACAGTGGTCACTACGACCTAGTTTTGAAAAACCTCGGCGGAACCAAAACCTTCCCCGTTACGGTGAAGGTCCTTGATAAACCAGGAAAACCCACTGGACCACTGAAAGTGACCGGAGTCATGTCTGACCGGTGTGTCCTGGCATGGTCCGAACCCCATTTAGACGGGGGAGCCTCTATCACCCACTACGTTCTGGAAAAGCGAGAGACCAGCAGGTTGTCCTGGACTGTCGCCGCACCAGCCATCCAGAGTCTGTACTATAAACTCACCAGCCTTCTCCCAGGAAATGAGTACATCTTCAGGGTGAGAGCAGTCAACAAATATGGCGTTGGCGATTGTCTTGAGAGTGAGCCTGTTATTGCCCGAAACCCCTACAAGCCACCCAGTGCTCCGGGCACTCCGGAAGCAAGTGAGATGACCAAGGACTCCATGCTCCTCTCATGGACGGCACCGGAACACACAGGGGGAGCTGAGATTGAGGGCTACCACTTAGAAAAACGTGACAAGGACAGTGTGAGATGGACAAAGTGCAATCGACAGAAACTGACAGACACCCATTTCAGGGTGAGCGGTTTGATGACCGATCACTTCTACGAGTACCGGGTCTCTGCAGAGAATGAGGCGGGAACAGGAGAGCTCAGCGAACTGTCTCTCTTCTACAGAGCGTGTGATGCCCTCACACCCCCTGGACCTCCTCACCATCCGAAGGTGACTGACTTCACCAAGTCCACCGTATCTCTGAGCTGGGGCAAGCCAGACTTTGATGGCGGCGCGTACATTAAAGGCTACGTTGTTGAAATGAGAGAGTACGCGCCGGAGCCCGAATCGGCGGAGGACGCGGAAGTTGCCCCGACAGTCGATGCAGTGGTGGCAAGAGAGTGGTCAATGTGCACTCCACCCACAGGTATTCAGGCAACCAAACTCACCATCAGTGATCTCAGGGAGGGTGGTGAATACCAGTTCCGCGTCTGCGCAATCAACTCTGAGGGAGTGGGAGAAGCTGCTAATGTCCACGGAACAGTCGTGACATCCATGAAGGTCGAGGCACCAGAGATCGAGCTGGATGCCGATCTCAGAAAGGTGGTGTCAGTCCGTGCCGGTGGCACTCTAAGATTGTTTGTCACAATCCGAGGACGGCCGGAGCCCTCAGTGAAGTGGGAGAAGGTCGATGGTGCGCTGAATGAGAACGCTGCCATCGACACCACAACTTCCTACACCATGTTAGTTATTGACAATGTTAACCGCTTTGACAGTGGCAAGTACTCGCTGAACCTGGAGAACAGCAGTGGCACAAAGAGCGCCATCATTGCTGTGAGAATTCTGGACACTCCAAGTGCACCTCAGACATTTACAGTCAAGGAAATCAAAAAGGATTCCGTGACCCTGGCCTGGGAAACTCCTCTGATGGACGGCGGCGCCAAGATCACCAACTACATTGTGGAAAAAAGAGAGTCCGTCCGCAAGGCATACACCACGGTCACAAGCAACTGCACCGCCAACTCCCTTCAGATCACAGAACTCCCCGAGGGTGGCATTTTCTACTTCCGGGTCTGCGCGGTGAATGAGTACGGACAAGGACAGAGTGTTGAAACCAAAGAAGTCAAAGTCTCGGAGGTGCCCCAGCCGCCCAGCAAAGTCTCCGTTGTTGACGTTACAAAAACCAGCGTGACTCTGGCCTGGGAAAAGCCTGTCCACGATGGCGGTAGCAAAGTCATGTGCTACAATGTGGAATTCAAGCCAAAGACTGGAGACAAGTGGGGCACGGACTGCACCGTCAAAGTGCCCGAGGCAACAGTCAAAAATCTTACCCCAAATGAAACATATTTGTTCAGAGTCGTCGCCATCAACGAGAAGGGCAAGAGTGAGCCCAAGGATCTTGGACTTCCCGTGGTGGCCAAAGACGTGGAAATCGAGCCATCGATCAAGCTGCTGTTCAACACGTACAGCGTGAAGGCAGGCGACGACATCACCCTGGAGGTGCCAGTGAGAGGGCGACCGAAACCTGTGGTTTCCTGGAAGAAAGAAGGACTTCCTCTCAAGCAGACCTCATCTGTCACCATCTTAAATACTGCGACTTCATCAAAGATTATCATCAAGGAGGCAAGCAGGGAGCACGTCGGCACTTATGAAATCACGCTGTCCAACACGGCTGGAACCGCCACTGCCAACATTGGGCTGGTGGTGCTCGACAAACCCACTCCACCAAAGGCTATTAAGGTGGATGCTGTGACTTCGGACAGTATCACGCTCTCGTGGAGCCCACCCGACTACGACGGAGGTTGCTCCATCAGCAACTACATTGTGGAAAAGAGGGACACAAACTCCCAAGAGTGGCAGATGGTTGCCAGCAATGTTGCTCGCACGTCTTTCAAGGCCGGTCGACTCACACAAGGAGCAGAATACCAGTTCCGCATTTATGCTGTCAATCGATATGGAAAGAGTTCGTATCTGGATTCCCCGGGAATCACCGCACAGTACAACTTCAAGCAACCGGGACCCCCTTCTACACCGCACGTGAAGCTGGCCACCAAGTCTTTCATGCTAGTGACCTGGAATGAGCCCGTGAATGACGGCGGCAGCCCCGTCTTGGGCTACCATTTGGAGAGGAAAGAGCGCACGAGCATTCTGTGGACAAAGATGAACAGAGGAATGATCAAAGACACAGAATACAAAGTGAATGGGATTGAAGAAGGTATGATGTATGAATACCGCATCTACGCTGAGAACATCGCTGGTATTGGCAAATGTAGCAAAGCCTCTGAAGCTGTTGCAGCCAGAGATCCTTGCGACCCTCCCAGTACCCCAGTGGTCACGGCAGTTACCAGAACATCAGTGTCCTTGTCCTGGGACAAACCAGAATATGACGGTGGGGCTAAAGTTTCTGGCTACATTATCGAGCGCAGAGATCTCCCTGAAGGACGATGGACAAGATGCAACTTCACCAACGTCCCTGAGACCCACTACGACGTGACAGGCCTGACAGAAAACAGCCAGTATGACTTCCGCGTCATCGCCAAGAATGCAGCCGGACTGTTCAGCGAGCCATCGCTGAACACTGGTCCCATCACGGTCCGAGACGATGTCGAACCAGCGCGCATCATGATGGACGTCAAGTTCAGGGAGACAGTCTTCGTAAAAGCCGGCGAAACCCTGAAAATAAACGCAGACCTCGCAGGTCGACCGGCGCCTGTCGTGTCTTGGACCAAAGACGGTAAAGAAATTGAGCTCAGAGCCAGAATCCAAATCACTTCGTCTGACACCAGCACTTCTGTGGTGGTCAAGGACTGCATCAGGAGAGACTCGGGGCAGTACACGCTGACCCTGCAGAACATTGTGGGAGCGGTCAGCATGCCCATCAACTGTGTTATCCTTGACAAGCCGGGGCCCTCCGCAGGGCCTCTTCACATAACAGGCCTCGCAGCTGATGAGTGCACGCTGGCCTGGGGACCTCCCCAGGAAGCTGGCGGTGCTGAGGTCACACATTACATGGTTGAGAAGCGGGAGACTAGTCGTCTCGCATGGACCCTGGTGAAGGGAGACGTGGCAAAGACATACTTTAAAGTCACCGGCCTGCTGAAGGGGAATGAATACATATTCAGGGTACTTGCTGTCAACAAGCATGGCGTGGGAGAAAGCCTGGAAAGCGAGCCTGTCAAGATCACAGACCCTTTCACTGTTGCCAGCGCCCCACTTAGCGTTGACGTCACCAACATCACTGGCGATTCCATGACCCTCACTTGGTGCAGGTCCTTAAGTGACGGTGGCGCGCCCATCACTGGCTACGTGATTGAGCGTCGCGAGAAGACAGGTATGCGCTGGGTCCGCGTGAACAGAGATCCGGTTGTTGAGTGCACTGCTGTGGCCGCCAAACTGAGAAAAGGTTGCGAGTATGACTTCCGGGTCTATGCAGAAAACGCTGCTGGTCTCAGCCCCCCAAGCGAACAGTCGGCCACTTTCAGAGCTTTGGATCCGCTCGTCGTTCCAGCCCGACCATCCAAGCCCAAGATTGTGAATTCAACACAGGATTGCATCTCCATAGTCTGGAAATCCCCCGCAGACGATGGCGGCGCACCCATCCTGGGCTACAGTGTACTGTACAGAGACTATGTGCCCAAACCAGAAGAAGAGGACGAGGAGTCAGGTGAAGAGTATGAAGAGGAGGAGGTGGAGGAGTCACCTGAGGAGCTGAAACGATGGACTGAGGCGATACCTCTCACCAAGAGCTTGGAGTTCACAGTCACTGGACTGAAGACCGACGCTATGTACGAGTTCTGCGTGAAGGCCGTCAACAAAGTCGGAAGCAGCGTCTTCAGCCCGTACTCTGATGCTGCTGTGGCAATGGACCGAACCGCGGAACCGTCGTTTGACGTTGACATTGACATGCGTAAGGTTCTTGTTGTCAAGCACGGAACCGCGTTCACACTGAATGTTCCCATCAAGGGAAAACCAGCGCCATCGGTCACGTGGGCCAAAGAAGGCGTTGACCTTCAGGTCAGGGGGACAATTGACTCGACAGATACGCGAACCACTCTGACGGTTGAGAAGTCCACCAGAAATGACTCGGGAGAGTATGTCGTTACAATCGAGTCACCGCTGGGACAAGCCACATTACCCATGGCAGTCAAGGTGCTGGACTCACCAGGAGCACCCATCAATGTCAAGGTTTCCGTCGTGACCCGAGATTCTGCCACACTGACTTGGGAAGCACCAGAAAATGATGGTGGTGACCCTGTGAAGGCCTACCATGTTGAGAAGCGTGAGGCCAGTAAGAAGGCGTGGGTATCTGTGACCAGCAACTGCCATGTCCTCACACACAAGGTTGAAGACCTCCAGGAGGGCGCCATCTACTATTTCAGAGTCATTGGTGAAAACGAGTACGGAGTGGGAGTTCCCGAGGAGGCCAAAGGCGGCGTCAAGATCACAGGTAACATTTGTTCACACAACACTTTCATCCGTGAGGTCTCTAATTAACCGCCCTTCACTCTTGTACGACAGAGGTGCCTAGTGCCCCCTTGAAGCTCGGCGTCACCAACGTGACCAAGGACAGTGTCACAATTGCCTGGACGCGACCAGAGTATGATGGGGGCAGTAGAGTCACCGGCTACCTCATCGATGCTCTGGAGAAAGGACAGAACAAGTGGGTGAAGTGTGCGACCGTTCGTACCCTGACTCACACCATCAAGAGCCTGCGCGAAGGCATGGAGTGCTTCTTCAGAGTCAGGGCAGAAAACCACGCCGGACTGAGTGAACCCAAAGAGATGATTGTTCCTGTTATTGTCAAAGAAATCCACGGTAAGCTTCTGACTGAAATCAGTTTGTCTCTGTTGTCAGCTTGTTGGACACGACAGACGTTTGTGGTACCAGACCGGCTCTTCACTACTTGTCCTCGATTGTTCCTTACAGAGGCTCCGGAGTTTGACTTGAAGAATTATCCCAAGAACACGGTTTATGTGAAAGCTGGATCCGACCTCTCGTTTGAAATTCCCCTGGCGGGTAAACCCATGCCAAAGGTGACAGTGGCCAAGAACAACGTGGCCATCAAGGGATCCAAGAGGCTGCTGACTGAAGTGACTCCTGACAGTTTGCTTGTTACGCTCACTGAGAGCGTGTCTGGTGATGCCGGCAAATACGAAGTCACCGCCTCAAACGCGGGAGGAACGACCAAGATTTCTCTCATCTTTGTTGTACTGGACCGACCAGGTCCTCCAACTGGACCGGTGGAGGTCGGGGAGGTTGGAGAAACCACAGCGTGCCTGAAATGGTCTCCTCCTGAGTATGATGGTGGCAGTCCTGTCACCAACTACATCGTCCTCAAACGTGAAACCAGCACCCCCACCTGGAGCGAGGTGACAACCAGCATTGCTCGAAGCTCTATCAAGGCAACCAGGTTGACAAAAGGAGAGGAGTACCAGTTTAGGATTAAAGCTCAGAACCGATACGGGGTCAGCGACCACATCGACAGCAAGCCTGTCATGATCAAGCTTCCATACAGTATGTACTTCTTCTCTTGCAAAGTGCCACTGTTGATGCGTTCTCAATGATATTCAAACCTGCAACCTTGCAGCGATTCCTGGACCACCGTCCACTCCGTGGGTCAGCTACGTTTCAAGAGAGAGCCTGACGGTGTGCTGGAACGAGCCTGTCAACGATGGTGGAAACCCTGTGTTTGGCTACCATCTCCAGATGAAGGAGAGAAGTAGCATCCTCTGGCAGAAGAGCAACAAAACAGCCATACCTGGAAACCAGTGGAGGGTCGCGAATATCTGCCCCGGGCTCATATATGAGTTCAAGGTAGCAGCAGAGAACGCAGCAGGAATAGGTAAAATGAGCAAGACGTCCGAGGAGGTCCTGGCCATCGACGCCTGTGGTGAGTGCTCTCAACCACATGTCTCTCCCTCGCTAGAAAGCGTGTGTGACTGACCGGCTTGTGGTTTCTGTTCCACAGAGCCTCCAGCAAACGTTCGCGTGACAGAAGTGACCAAGAACTCTGTGAGCCTGGCCTGGCAGAGACCTCCGTACGATGGGGGCAGCAAGATAACCGGCTACAGTGTGGAGAGGAGAGAGGCATCTACTGGCAGATGGGTGAAGGCCAACTTCACCAACATCATCGAGATGAGCTTCACCGTCTCTGGACTTAACCAGGACGAGACATACGAGTTTAGAGTATACGCCAAGAATGCCGTTGGATCTGTCAGCAACCCATCACTTGTTGCTGGCCCGGTCGTGTGTGTAGATGCTTGCGGTGAGTAGCTTTTCTGTCTCAGTGTCTTTCCATTCCAAGTTGTCACAGGAGACCTCCATCTGCGGACGTCAACACTTACTCCAGTGAAAGGGTTTCCCTCCAACCATAGATTGGAGGTCATTTAACCTCCAGCGCCTCTCACTCGTTTCTCCACAGAAAAATTGCTGCTCTTGTTTGCAGAAGAGGCTCACGGTCCACCATGTCATACCGAGATGTTTTTTGTTTTTATTTTCGGCAGGCGCTCCCGCCATCGACCTGCCGCCAGAGTACTTGGACGTGGTTCAATACAAGGCCGGCGCTTCCGTAAAACTTCGGGTTGGAATCCTAGCTAAACCTCTGCCCACGATCGAGTGGCTGAAGAATGGAAAGGAGCTTGTGATGACGTCAACTCTGAGTGTCGAAAGCACAACTGACACATCAGCCGTCCTGATCAAGGACGCCACGCGCCTGGACACCGGGTCCTACGAGATCAGGATCAGAAACGTGCTGGGTTCTGCCTCTGCCACCATCAGAATTGAAATCCTGGGTACGTGGAAAGCCGTCAAGTGCGACCCTCAACATGTTTTTCATGTTCCCTTTTGCGCCCCCCCTCCAGATAAACCTGGCCCGCCGGCTGGCACCATCGCCTTCAACTCTGTCACCGCCGACAGAATCCTTCTCAGCTGGCAGCCCGTGCCAGAGGTCGACCAGGGTGGCTCAAAGGTGACCCACTATGTGGTCGAAAGGCGGGAGACCAGTCGGGTGGTTTGGTCCACAGTGTCAGACCACCATGAGCAAACCCATATCAGTGTCGCCAAACTGGTGAGGGGTAATGAGTATGTGTTCCGAGTGATGGCAGTCAACAAATTTGGAGTGGGTGAGGTGCTGGAGTCGGAGCCAGTCATGGCCAAAAACGCCTTCGGTACGTGTGAATGTCGTTTCATAGCTAATTTCCTCCACCTCGAATGCTTTGGCCGGCAATAATGGCCTGGTTATTCGACAGTGACTCCCGGCCAGCCTCGCACACCTGAGGTCAACATCATCACCAAGACCACCATGGTGGTGGAGTGGGACAAACCTGGTGTGGATGGAGGAAGCACGGTGTCTGGCTATTACCTGGAAAGACGGGATAAGAAGAGCCTGCGTTGGATCAGGGTTTACAAGGAGCCTGTCACAGACATCAAGCAGACCGTCTACCACCTGACTGAAGGAAATGAGTACCAGTATCGGGTGTGTGCCATCAACAAGGCTGGGGAGGGGCCCTTCTCCGATGCCTCTGACTTGTACAAGGCCGCCGATCCAGTCGGTAAGTGACAGACGGGACAGACGGGAAATTAGCAGCTGTACATCCTCACCAACATTTGGGATTTGTTTCTCATAGACCCACCAGATGAACCGTGCAAACTCAAGGTGGTGGACTCCACGAGTACATCTATCACATTAGGCTGGTCAAAGCCGGAATGGGACGGTGGCAGTGAAGTCACCAGCTACATGGTAGAGAAACTGGTGGCGGGAGAGGAAGAGTGGGCAATGGTCACCATGAAGGGAGAGCTGAAGGCCACAGAGTACACGGTTCACCACCTGAAGCCAGACGTCAACTACTTCTTCAGAGTGTCTGCAGTGAACTGCGCTGGCCGCGGCGAGGCCCTGGAGATGACGGAGCCCGTGCAGGCTAAGGACATCCTAGGTTAGATGACCAAACAAACACTCAGTTGTTCTTGGACCTTCCTGACATTTTGCTTGTTTAACAGAGGAGGCCCAGATCGACTCGGACGTGGCCATGAGGACCCATTATATTGTGAAGGCCGGCAAGGATGTGGAGCTCTCCGTTCCTCTGAAAGGAAGGCCGGCGCCGTCCGCCTCCTGGAGCAAGGGCGATGAATGCATTGACCTCAACCCGTCGTATGAATTCCATCACTCTGACACCACCACGGTTCTCGTCATGCGCGAGGTCACCAGGCTGAACACCGGCAAATACACCGTGAAGATCGCGAATGGCGTGGGCCAGCCCAAGACGCTGACTTTGTCCGTGAAAGTTCAGGACACCCCAGCGGCATGTAGGAACCTAACATTGAAGGACGTCACCCGTGGAAGGGCCACGCTGGTGTGGGAGCCGCCGCTCCTTGACGGTGGTGCAGAAATCACCAATTACATCGTTGAGAAGAGGGACTCGTCCAAGCGGTCGTACTCTGCCGTGACGACCAAGTGCTCGGACACAACTTTCACCCTTGACGACCTCTCCGAGAAGACCTCCTTCTTCTTCCGCGTCTTAGCGGAGAATGAAAATGGTGTTGGAGATCCATGTGAGACTTCAGAGCCGGTCAAACCCACTGAGACCCCTGGACCTGTCAAAGGGGTGTCCATGAAGGACTCCTCCAAATCTTCGGTCACGCTCCAGTGGCTGAAGCCAGACTACGACGGCGGCAGCATCATTTCAGACTATATCGTGGAGAAGAGGTTGAAGGACGAGGAGTGGTCTCTTGGAGGAACCAGCAGACAGTGCGAGTTCGAAGTCAAGAAGCTGAAAGAGCACTCGGATGTATTCTTCAGAGTTGCTGCTCGAAATGAGAAGGGCCAAGGTGCTTCTGTGGAAATCGGACCCATCAAAGTGGTCGATTACATCATAACGCCCGAGGCGTGTCTGGCTGAGTACCCCGATGGAACCATCAGGGTGCGCCTTGGTCACAATGTTCACATGGAGCTGCCATACGTAGGAAAGCCCAAGCCTGCGGTTCTCTGGCTGAAAGACAACCTGCCCCTGAAGGAGAGCGACCAGATTCGCTTCAAGAAGACCGACAGCAAGGCCACGCTGATGATCAAGAATGTCAAGAAGGAGAACGAGGGAAAATACACGCTGACGCTAGACAACAAGGTCAACCGCCGATCCTCCCACATTCACGTCATCACACTTGGACCGCCCTCAAAGCCCGTGGGGCCCATCCGCCTGGACGAGGTTCGAGCCGAAAGCATCGTCATCTCCTGGGAGGAGCCAAACGATGACGGCGGCGGCGACATCAGCTGCTACACGGTGGAAAAGCGCGACACTTCAAAACCTGACTGGAAGATGGCGTGCTCCAGTGTTGAAGGAACCCAATTCAAGGTCCCCAACCTGGTTAAGGGGGCCCAGTATCAGTTCAGAGTCTGTGCTGAGAACAGGTATGGCGTCAGTGAGGCGCTCGTCTCCCAGATGGTCGTTGCCAAACATCAGTTCAGACCTCCCGGTCCCCCTGGCAAGCCAGTCGTGTATAACGTCACCAACGACGGCATGACCATTCAGTGGGAACAGCCCATTTATGACGGCGGCACGCCCATCGTGGGATTCCATGTGGAGAAGAAGGAGAAGAACAGCATCATGTGGCAGAAGGTCAACACTCTTCTCATCAAAGAGACGGACTACAGGATCCTTGGCTTGATCGAAGGGCTGGAGTACTCCTTCAGGGTCTATGCCCAGAACGATGCCGGTTTCAGCAGGATGAGTGACGAGAGCAAGTCGGTCATGGCGGTCAGTCCAGTGGGTGAGTTTCCGTCTCATGGACTGCGATTGTTGGTCTGGCTAGCTCTCCAGGGTTTCCAGGGACTGGATGGAAGTCCATCCTTCTCCCTCTGCATCTTTGCTTGTTTGTGACCAGTAGGCTCAGACGCTGTCCTTTCGCTCATCAGATCCTCCCGGCCAGCCCGACTACACGGACGTGACCAGTGACTCTATCACTCTCAAATGGGACGCACCCAAACGCGACGGTGGCAGCAAGATTACGGGATACAACATTGAAAAACGCCAGGGACACGGCAGGTGGTTCAAGGCCAATCTGACAGACGTGCACGACTGCGTCTACACTGTCACCGGTCTGGCTACCAACGAGCGCTACGAGTTCAGGGTCGTTGCCAGGAATGCCATCGGAGTGGTGAGCCCCCCGTCCAACTCTTCTGGCCTGATTGTGGTCAGAAGTGAGAATGGTGAGTTGTTTCTTTCACACCGCGCATCGCGCCCGCTCCTCATTCCTTTCTAAAAAATGAAATGCTACCTGTCCTTCGTCAGCTGCTCCGCACATTGAGTTCGGCCCTGAGTATTTTGAGGGTCTGACCGTGAAGGCGGGAGACAACATACGGCTGAAAGTGACCATCACCGGGCGCCCTGCTCCGAAAGTGGTGTGGTTCAGAGACGGGATCCAGGTGACCAAGAAAATGATGGACATTGTCACGGTGGCTGGTTCCAGCACACTGTCTGTCAGGGATGCCGACCGAAGTCACCGCGGCCTGTACACGGTGGAAGCGACCAACAACTCTGGAAGCAAGAAGGAAAGCATCGTTGTTCAAGTCCAGGGTAGGAGGCTCTTTCATTCCCTCTGCCCGAAGAGTCTTACGCGCAGAGTTGTCATGTTTTCTGTGATGCAGACACACCTGGCGAGCCTGTGGGACCCATCACCTTCAGCGACATCTCTGAAGGCCGGTGCACGCTGTCGTGGAACCCACCGGAGAACGATGGCTGCTCTGAGATTTCACATTACATCGTGGAAAAGCGGGAGACCTCCAAGATCTCCTGGGCCCTGGTGTCTGACGAATGTCAAGAGTGCACCTTTTCGGCCACCAAACTCATCAAGACCAACGAGTACCAGTTCAGGGTCTCTGCTGTCAATAAGTTTGGAGTTGGCCGACCTCTTGAGTCCAGCCCCGTCGTGGCACAGATGCAGTACAGTACGTCACCGTTGGGTTTGTTGTCTTCTTTCTTTGCGTCCAGTTAATTAAATGCAATCATCTGTGTTCTCCAGCTGCTCCCGAGGCCCCGGGTACTCCAGATGCCACTGAGGTCTCGGGTGAAAGCATCACGCTGGCCTGGGCCCCTCCCACGTCTGACGGTGGAAACCCAATTCAGTACTACATACTTGAGAGGCGGGAGAGGAAGACGGTCAAGTTCTACAAGGTCCTGACCAAGAAGCCGATCGTCGAGTGTGCCCACAAGGTTCTGCACCTGAGCGAAGACACAGAGTACGAGTTCCGCGTCATGGCCGTCAACGATGCTGGTGTGGGAACTCCCAGCAACATCTCCGTGCCAATCAAAGCCGCCGAACCAAAAGACATCCCCTGTGCTCCCTCGGTGGTCTGCGTGTCCGACTCCTCCGACAGCTCCGTCAGTCTGGAGTGGACGAAGCCTGCTGACGACGGTGGAATGGACATTCTGGGCTACATCATAGAGATGGATGTGGCTGAAGGCTCGGAATGGAAGCGAGTCAATGAAGAGCTGGAACAAGGAACCAGCTATGTGGTCACAGGTCTGCAGAAGGGAGTGGAGTACAAGTTCCGTATAGCTGCGGTGAACCACGTGGGCCGAGGGGAAGAGAAGGAATCGGACCCAGCTCGGGCTGTTGACAGGCTTGCGCCTCCACATGTCGACATTGACGCCAACTTCAAACAAACACACATTGTCAAGGCAGGTGGTGCTGTGCTTCTGGGAGTTCAGTTCCGAGGCAAGCCGGTCCCGAGCGCCACGTGGCTGAAGGAGGACGGAGAGCTCGGCGCCATGTCTGAGGTCAGAACCTCACCAGGGACTAGTTCTCTGAGCATTGAGAACTGCTCCAGGAATGACACCGGCAAGTATACTGTGAACCTGGAGAACAGCAGTGGCAGCACGGCCGTCCAGTTCACAGTGAAAGTGATGGACACCCCGGGGCCCCCGCAGGCCGTGTCCTTCTATGAAGTGGCTCGAGGGTCGGTCACGCTGATCTGGGAGCCTCCTCTCAACGACGGAGGGGCGAAACTTCACCATTATATTGTGGAGCGCCGAGAAGCAAGTCGTCGCACCTGGCAACAGTCTGGTGGGAAGTGCAAGCAGAACAAGCTGAAGATCCAGGACCTGCTGGAGGGCGTTCCCTACTTTTTCAGAGTTTCTGCAGAGAACCAGCATGGTGTGGGCGAGGCCTTCGAGTTGACTGAGCCTGTCATCGCCACCGCAGAACCAGCAGCGCCCAAGAGGCTGGATGTGCTTGACACCACCGACAGCTCGGTGTCTCTGGGCTGGCTGAAGCCCGAACATGATGGTGGAAGTCGCGTCCAGGGCTACGTCATTGAGGCGAAGTCCAAAGGGTCCGACAAGTGGATGGCAGTTGGCAACACAGCCAATCTTTGCTACACAGTGGAGAAGCTCAACAAAGGCGATGAGTATGACTTCCGTGTAAAGGCCAAAAACGAGGCTGGCTACAGCCGAGTCCGGGAAACTTTGGCCTCCGTGCTGGTCAAAGAGCCTCACATTGAACCTGCAGCAGACCTCAGCGAGATCCCCAATCAGCTCATCACTTGCCGCTCTGGCAGCAGCTTCACAATCGAGGTTCCAATCAGCGGCAGACCAGCCCCCAAAGTCAGTTGGAAGCTGGAGGAGATGAGACTGAAGAACTCAGACAGGGTGTTCATCAAAACCACCAAGGACAAGAGCAGCATCAGCGTGAAAGAGGCCATGAGGGGAGACGGCGGAAAGTACTTCCTGACACTGGAGAACGTGACAGGGTCCAAGACCTTTGCCGTCGATGTGACCGTCACCGGCAGACCTGGCCCGCCCACCGGTCCCGTGCAAATCTCTTCTATCACTTCTGAGTCCTGCGTCGTCAGCTGGGAGCCCCCGGAGGACGACGGTGGCACGGTCATCACCAATTACATCGTCGAGAAAAGAGAGTCTGGCTCCACCGCGTGGCAGCTGATCAACTCCAGCGTCAAGCACACCACGCTGCATGTGGGCCACCTGACCAAGTACATGCAGTACACCTTCCGGGTGTCGGCCGAGAATTGCTTCGGGGTCAGCAAGCACGCCGAGTCCGAAACCATCGTGGCTGAGCACCCCTTCAGTGAGTACTTTTCACTCTTTACTTCCTATCACCTACGCTCTTTGCCTCAAACTCAGTGCGACCTTTGTGACTGCAGCACCCCCTGGTCCGCCCACACGGCCCTCCGTCTTCAGTGTGACTGCCAACACCATGACCTTGAAGTGGGAGGAACCGTACAATGATGGCGGCAGCAAGGTCACTGGCTTCTGGATTGAGAAAAAGGAACGAAACAATATCCTCTGGGTCCGGGAGAACAAGATCCCGTGCTTTGACTGCTACTACCAGGTGGAGGGCCTTGTGGAGGGTCTAGAGTACCAATTTCGTGTCTATGCTATGAACAGTGCCGGCCTGAGCAAGGCCAGCGAGGCCTCCAAAGGAGCGGTGGCTCAGAACCCTGTTGGTAAGTTGAGGTCGCTGACTTTGATCCTGAGTGAACGTGAGCTGTTGTGCTGATCGGCTTCTGTCTTCCGGGCAGATCCACCAAGCAAACCTGAGGTCACCAACGTCACCAGAACCACCGTCTCCCTCAAGTGGATGTCGCCGCTTAACGATGGTGGAAGTCCCATCGTGGGATACATCATTGAACGCAAACCCTACACGCTGTCGGGCGAGGGCCGCTGGCTCAAGTGCAACTACACCAACGTGACAGACACCGTCTACACTGTGACTGCGCTGGGAGAAGGAGAACCTTATGAGTTCAGAGTCATTGCCAAAAATGCCAACCAGGTCTTCAGCTTGCCTTCGGAGTCAACCGGATCTGTGCAGTGCAAGACTGACTTTGGTAGGTTGATCATGGATGAACAAAAGTGGCGTCAGCCGTGTTCATCTTTCATGACTCCTATGAGATGATGGCAGACTGTCTACCGATGCATATTTTAGCTGCGCAGAAGCACGGTCACTCACAGCGCCTGAGCGTGCTTGCACCCCCGACCTCTGCTTATCTTGCATTTCTTTTTTGCCACAGAACCACCAAAGGCTCAGCTGGATAGCAAACTGCTGTCAGAGACAGTCATGGTTAGAGCCGGGTCGGACTTGGTTCTGGACGCTGCAGTCGGTGGGAGACCAGATCCCAAAGCTTCCTGGTCGAAGGGAAACAGGGAGCTGGAGCTGTGCGAGAAGTACCACCTGCAATATACCCCCACCAGAGCCATGGCCGTCATCAAGTTCTGCGACCGAGACGACACCGGCAAGTACGTCCTTTCCGTGAGGAACGTGAGTGGGACCAAGACTGCGGAGGTCAACGTCAAAGTTCTTGGTCAGTGAGAGCATGTTGATCTTGAAGTGCCCGTGGTATCAGATCCTTATCGTGTCCTGTCTCTCTCCAGACACACCTGGAGTCTGCGAGGGCAGCCTGGAAGTTGGTAAAGTCACAGAGGAGTCCTGCAGCCTCAGCTGGAAGCCCCCCCTGGAGGACGGAGGCGATGACGTGACACACTACATCGTGGAGAGGAGGGACACCAATCGGCTCAACTGGGTCATCATGCACGCCGAGTGCACCGAGCTGAGCTGCAACATCAGCGGGCTGTTCAAGAACACCGAGTACCTGTTCAGAGTCCGCGGAGTCAACAAGTACGGGCCTGGTGTCCACTTGCTGTCCACGCCGATGGTAGCCAGGAACACGTTCAGTAAGTACAATGAGTCTTGAATTCTGTTTCCATCATCAGATGCCATGTTGCTACGGCTCACAAGAAGAGGGGCGTTTTGTGTTTGCTGAAAGGAAGGCCGTGATGGTCTTCAGTCTCTGTGACTGACTTCAACTCCTGTGTCTCCCAGCGGTGCCATCTCCCCCTGGGGCTCCAGAAATTATCGCCTCTGGGAAAGACTTTGCCACTATTGAGTGGCTGAAGCCCGAGAGCGACGGCGGGAGTCCCGTGCTGCACTATTTGGTGGAGCGGCGTGAGAGGAAAAGTGCCAGATGGGTGAAGGTTAACCGTGATGGGGCTCACCTGGACACGATGCTCAAGGTGAGCGGCCTTACCGAAGGAAACATCTACCAGTTCAGAGTGACGGCAATCAACAAAGCCGGAGAGAGCGAGGCCAGCGAGGTGTCGCTGTACGTGGTCTGCAGAGTTCCGACATGTAAGTCCACTCCGTCGCATCTGGTTCACGTTCAATCTGCAGCTGCGTTTACAAGGCCTCTCTTTGGTCGACGCAGCTACTCCAGCTCCCCCGTCCATACCCCGCATCACTGACACCCACGCAGACAGCATCAGTCTGGCGTGGGCCCGGCCCGTGGAAGACGGAGGCTCCGATGTGATGGGATACATCCTGGAGATGCAGGAGTCCGGCGCAGAGGAGTGGAAGAGGACCCACGAGAAAACCCTGCGCTCCACAGAGCATGTCGTAGGCGGCCTCTCGGGAGGCAGGAAGTACTGCTTCAGGGTGGCGGGCGTCAACATTAATGGCACAGGAGACTTCAGCGAACCGTGTGCTGAGACAGAGCCGGTTGAGCGAATCGGTGAGTGGGTGGCCCAGCGCTCCGGCGGGCGGGGCCAGGAGGCGGACGCTGAGCTCCATGTTGTTTTGCAGAAACTCCGGACTTTGAACTCCACGATGACCTGAAGAAGACCATCTGCCTTCGTGCCGGCGGATCCCTGCGGCTGTTTGTCAACATCACTGGACGACCCTCTCCGACGATCACGTGGAGCAAGCCCGGTGTTGACTTGCAGAATCGTGGATTCATTGAAGTGACGAGCACGTCCACCACGCTGATCATCGATAAGGTCCACCGTTACGACGCGGGCAAGTACACTCTGCTGGCCGAGAACTCTGCGGGGAAACAGGAAGTTAACATTCTGGTGAAGGTGTACGGTGAGTCTCAGCCTCTCGGCGATGCCACCTCCTATTTCCCGGAGTGCTAACATCCTCCAATCCTCGCAGACACTCCTGGACCCACCGGACCAATCAGGATGAAGGAGCTCACCAAGGACTCTGCCACCATATGTTGGGATGCCCCAGCAGTCGATGGCGGCGCCCCAGTTAACAACTATATCATCGAGAGGCGCGAGGCGTCCATGCGAGCGTACAAGACTGTCACCTCCAAGTGCAGCAAGACCTCCTATAAAATTGATGGCTTGATGGAGGGCATGCTCTACTACTTCAGAGTCCTACCGGAGAATATCTATGGCATCGGGGAGCCCTGCGAAACTCCAGACGTCATCCTGGTGTGTGAGGTGCCACAACCTCCAAACAAGCTGGAGATGGTGGATGTCACCAAAAGCACCGTCACGCTGGGCTGGGAGAAGCCAGAGCACGACGGGGGCAGCCGGCTGACGGGCTACGTGGTCGAGGCCTGCAAGTTCGGCACTGACAAGTGGATGAAAGTGGCCACGCTGAAGACAACGGACTTTGAGCACACCATCGAAAAGCTCAACGAAAACGAACAGTACTTGTTCAGGATACGTGCGGTCAACAGCCGTGGTGCCGGTGAGCCCAAAGAGCTGATGACCGCCATCACGGTCCAGGAACAACGAGGTAAAATGGGGGTGTGATATCACAGAGTCAAAAGAGAAGAACCTGCCCAGTGCTCACGTCTTGCTCTCCTCCACAGTCATGCCCGTGGTGGACCTCTCCACTATTCCTCAGAAGGTAATTAACGTTCTGGCAGGGAAGACCCTGGAACTGGACCTGCCTATTATTGGCAGACCGCCTCCGACCTGCGTCTGGTACTTTGGGGAGGACAGAATTAAAATCACAGAGCGAATCAAAACTAAGAGCAGCGGCAAGTTCTCCCGGCTGACTGTGTCGGAGACGACCATCGATGACAGTGGCAGCTACACCCTGGAGGTGAAGAACGCTGTGGGTGTGACCCGGGAGGTCATCAGGGTCGTGGTTCTCTGTGAGTTCATCTCTTTCACGCCGCCTGCCTCGGCCTGTGCCGCATCCTTCAGTCGAACTAATGCGTTGATTCGTTCTCAGCCAAACCCGACGAGCCCAAGGGCCCCCTTCGCTTCGATGAGATCGATGCCACAAGTGTCACATGCAGCTGGGACCCGCCAGTCAGGGACGGCGGCGCCCCTGTCAGCGGCTACGTGGTGGAACAGCGTGACGCTCACAGGCCGGGCTGGGTGCCGGTCTCCGATTCTGTCAGCAGACCCATCTTCAAGTTTGTGAACCTGATCGAGGGTGACGAATACGTCTTCCGAGCCGCTGCCGTAAATCGCTATGGAACCGGCGATTACTTGCAGTCCGAGATCGTCACGTGCAGGAGTTTGAAAAGTAGGTTCCGATGGTGCTGCTGATGCTCGTGTGCACAGACTTTTCCCATGTGACTCCAAATGTCACCCTCCATCTCAGATGTTCCTGGACCTCCGGGACGGCCCACTGTGTTCGACGTGTCTCGTGATGGCATGACGGTCGCCTGGAACCCTCCTGACGAGGACGGCGGCCTTGAGGTGTCCGGATACGTCGTTGAGCGTAAAGAGGTCCGATCCGACCGCTGGATTCGAGCCAACAAGAACCCGATAACAATGACCAGATACAGGTCCACGGAGCTGATTGAGGGACTGGAGTACGAACACCGAGTCACAGCCATTAATGCTAGAGGACTCAGCAAACCCAGTCTTCCTTCCAAACCCGCCGTGGCGACAGATCCCATTGGTGAGCAACCAACGTTTGCTGTGGCAGGTGAAAACGTTTGGTCATTGTCACTGACCTGTTCCTCTGCTGCCAGATCCGCCTGGTTGTCCACAGAACCCGCGCATCACCGACACCACCAAGACGTCTGTGTCGCTGGCCTGGAGTCCCCCTGATGAGGAGGGAGATGCTCGGGTGGACGGATACCTGATTGAAATGCAAAAGGTGGGCTCAGTAACGTGGCTCAAGTGCAACACCACGCCCTCTCTGATCTGCGAGTACACCTTGACCAACATGCCGCAAGGAGAGGAGTTTAAATTCCGTGTGTTGGCGTGCAACGCCGGCGGCTCAGGCGAGCCTGCCGAGGTGCCAGGAACCGTTACTGTCACAGAGATGCTCGGTGAGTCCGTCAACCCCTTGCTAGAACATCATATTCGACGTGTGACACCACATTCTCTACGCTCTGCCTCCAGAACCACCCGATTTTGACCTGGAACTGAAGTACAAAGATGTGTACGTGGTCCGCCAGGGAGGGGTGGTCAGGCTGTCTGTCCCCATCAAGGGAAAACCCCACCCGGCATGTACATGGTCTAAGGATGCTGCGTCCGTCTCCACCAAGGCCATGATCGCCTCCACAGAGGACACCAGTGAGCTGGTGCTCAAGGGGGCTGAACGTAGCGACTCCGGACTTTACACCCTGCTGTTGCAGAATAAGGTTGGCACAAAGAAGGCGCAGATCAAGGTGAAGGTCATCGGCCGGCCCAGTGCACCGGAAGGACCCCTGGTGTTCGAGGAGGTTCAAGCAACCTCTGTCAAGGTTTCCTGGAAGGCACCAGCAGATGACGGCGGAGCGGAGATTTTGGGTTACATTGTCGAAAGAAGAGAGGCTGCCCGTAACGCTTGGTACACCGTTGACTCAAGGGTCACAGATACCCAGCTTTTGGTGAAGGGCTTGAAGGAGGGCACAAGCTACCACTTCAAGATTACGGCCGAAAACTCCTTTGGCATTAGCAGTTCTTTGAAGTCGGAGCAGCCAGTGGTGCCAACCACTCCCCTCTGTAAGTATGCGTTGTGACAAACCATTGCCCCGGGTGTTTTTAAGAGTCTAATGATCTTGCTCGTTTCCCATGAGGTCCCCCTGAACCTTCCAGCACGCCGCCCGAAATCATGGATGTGACTAAGAGCTCTGTGGCTCTGGCGTGGAGCCGGCCCAAGGAAGACGGTGGTTCCGCTATCACTGGCTACTTTGTGGAATACAGGGCGCTTTCAGCAGAAACCTGGTCCCGTCACCAGACCAAGATCCTCTCCACCATGTTCACCGTGCCTGGACTCACTGCAGACACGGACTACCGTTTCCGAATCGTTGCTGTCAATGATATCGGCGAAAGTGAAGCCGGACCCGAGTCTGACCTTGTGACATGCAAGGATCCGTTTGGTGAGTTTGTGTTCCCACTCACTTCAGTCTGCTGACGTCGGCAAAGGACCTGAGACTAAAGTCTTCAGTGAGCAGATGTCTGTGGCCGTTCACACAAGCACTCGTGTACGCAGGCTCACACTTGATGAAAGTCTTTGGAGGAGGACATCGTGTTTTTCCGACACGCTCTGAGTTTAATTTGCTCTTTTTTCATTTCACCAGACAAACCCAGTCAACCCGGTGAGATCGACATTGTGAGCGTTACCAACAACGCCATCGCCATCCGTTGGCAGCCACCAGAGTGTGATGGTGGGAAAGAGGTTTTGGGCTACTGGGTCGAGTACAGGAAGTCGATCGAGAGTTCATGGAAGAAATGCAACAAACTGAGGTCCAAGGAGAAGGAGTTCACCATGCCTGGGCTCGCCGAGGCCACGGAGTACGAGTTCAGAGTGTTTGCCGAGAACGAAACCGGCATGAGCCGACCACGGCGGACCGCCACTTGTGTGAAAACCAAGCTGAGTGGTAAGCAATCTTTTAGAAGAGGGGTGAGGACCGCTCCTGGAGACGCTAAACGTGTTCTTGCCTCCTCTCAGTTGAAACAAAACCAAGTCTCCGGAAGGAGATGGATGAAGTCACCGCCAAGCTGGGACAGCCGGCAGTCATGAAGTGCCAGATCATTGGCAGACCCGTTCCGGACATTAAGTGGTACCACGGCGGAAAAGAAGTTGTTGAATCACGCAAATATGAGATGAGCTCGGATGGACGCAACCACTCGCTGTCCATCATGACGGATCAGCAGGAGGATGAGGGAGAATACACCTGCAAGGCCACCAACGATGCCGGAGAGGCTGAAACCTCAGGCGTGCTGGTGCTGGAGGCCGCGCCGGCTTTCCATCCAGACTTCGCTCTGAAGGACACCTACTATGCTGGACTGGGCACCACCTTGCGCATCCACGCCGTCTACATCGGACGTCCTGAACCAAAGATCATGTGGCTTCATGGAGCCAAGACTCTGGAGAACACTGAAGACGTCAGCATAGAAACAACAGAGCAGTACACGCACCTGGTGATCAAGAATGTGCAGCGCAGGATCCACGGAGGCAAATACAGAATCCGCCTGCACAATCACTTTGGCCGCGCAGACACCGCGCTCAATGTGGAGATTTATGGTAAGTGCGGCGAACGGAGCGGCGCCACGTGGTGAATTCCTGTTGAGTAACCCGTGAAAATTCTCTGCAGACAAACCCGACGTCCCTCAGGGGCCCATTGTCCTGGACGCCCTCTTGAAGAACTCCGTCATCATCAGCTGGAAACCGCCGAAGGACGACGGCGGCTGCATGATCACCAACTACATTGTTGAGAAGCGGGAGGACAAGGAAGGCACTGAGTGGGAACTGGTGTCCTCCTCCATTAACGGCACATCCTGCCGCGTGCCCAACCTAACGGACAGCGCCGGTTACTTTTTCCGAGTGTACGCCCAGAATCGCTACGGCAACAGTGAGCCGCTGGAGCTGACTTCGGCCATCCTGATCAAGAGCCAGCTTGGTGAGTTTGGTCTGGTATGGCGTACCACGCGGGCGGTACGCGCAGAAAGCCTGAGGGGTTTGTCTCTGCCCACAGATAAGCCTTCTCCACCGCTGTCACCCGTCGTCTCGGGGATCACCAGCGATTCATGTGTCGTGTCCTGGAAGCCGCCACTGAGTGACGGAGGCTCCAAGATCAAGAGCTACTTCCTGGAAAAGAAGCAGAAGGACAAGAAGGACTGGGGCGAGTGGAGTCCAGTGACCAGCGACGAGATCAAGCAAACAGTGTTCTCCGTCAAGCGTCTGAAGGAGGGTGTGGAGTACAGGTTCAGAGTCAAGTGTGAGAATCTCGGGGGGCAGAGCGACTACAGCCAAGAGACCGCGTCCGCTGTGCCGGTCACGGCTGTGGACGTCCGAGCTCCTGCGTTTAAGGAGGAGCTCCGCAACATGAGCGTCAAGTACAAGAGCAACGCCACACTTGTCTGCAAGATCCTGGGTCAACCCAAGCCAGTCATCAAGTGGTTCAGACGAGGAAAGGAGATACACTCTGACGGAAAGAAGATCAAGATTCAAGAATTCAAAGGCGGTTACCATCAGCTTGTTATCACGGAGGCAGATGAGGAAGACTCCACGGTCTATCAGATCAGGGCCACCAACCAGGGCGGCTCCATCTGTGCCACCGTGTCGCTGGATGTAGAAAGTATGTGTGGACCTTTACGTGCGGCCAAACTCCTTTATTTGCTGATCCAGTTGTTCACCGTGATGCTTTCTCTTTTCAGTCCCAGCCAAGATCCACCTGCCGAAGAACCTGAAGGACAAGGAAGCCATTCCTGCTCTGCGGGGAGAAGTAGTCAACATAAAGATTCCGTTTGGTGGCAAGCCGGATCCTGTAATCACTTGGCAGAAGGGACAAGATCTGATTGACAGCAACGGTCACTACCAAGTCATTGTCACACGATCGTTCACTTCTCTGGTCTTCCCCAACGGCGTTGAGAAGAAGGACGCGGGCTTCTACATTGTCTGCGCTAAGAACAGGTTCGGCATTGACCAGCAGACGGTGGAGCTGGACGTGGCTGACGTTCCCGATCCTCCCCGTGGAATCAAAGCCACAGATGTGTCCAGAGATTCGGTCAGCCTCACCTGGGTGGCCCCCGCTAGCGACGGTGGCAGCAAGGTGGTCAGCTACATCATCGAGAAATGCCCCACCACTGCCGAGAGATGGCAGCGCGTGGCCCAGTCTCGTGACACTCGCTACACTGTCATCAACCTCTTTGGGGGAACCAGCTACCAGTTCCGAGTCATTGCTGAGAACAAGTTCGGCCAGAGTGCTCCATCCGAGACCTCCGGTCCAGTCATGACGAAGGAGGACAAGTCCAGAGTGCTGCTGTATGACCGGGAGGTGGATGACACTGGCCGTGTACCCAAGGGCAAGGCGCCTCACTCGGACGGAAAGAATTTACACAACAAATATGCAATTGCCGAGGAGCTCGGAAGAGGACAGTTTGGTATCGTTCATCGCTGCGTGGATATCAGCTCTGAGAAAACCTACATGGCCAAGTTTGTCAAAGTCAGAGGGGCGGACCAGGCTATCATCAAGAAGGAGATAGCGACCCTCAATCTCGCTAAACACACTAACTTCCTCCTCCTCCACGAGTCCTTCGACAGTCCCGAGGAGCTCGTCATGATCTACGACTTCATCTCTGGTGGAGACATCTTTGAGCGCCTTAACAGCGCAGAATTCGAGCTGAGTGAGTTTGAGATCGTCAACTACATCCGGCAGGTGTGCTCGGCCCTGGAGTTCCTGCACGCAGAAAGCTACGGGCACTTTGACCTCAGACCTGAGAACATTGTCTTCACGACCAGGAGCAGCTCTAGCATCAAGATCATTGAGCTTGGCCAGTGCCGGCACCTCACGCCTGGTGACCAGATCAAGATCCAGTACACGACTGCGGAGTACGCCGCCCCCGAGATCCATCAGTGTGATATGGTCAGCACCGTCACAGACATGTGGTCAGTCGGTGTTCTGGCCTACGTGCTTCTCAGTGGACTCAATCCATTCACAGCTGAAACTACTCAACAGATGATCGACAACATCTCGAACGCGGTCTACAGCTATGACGATGAGTCCTTCAAGGTGGTTAGTGTGGAAGCGCTCGACTTCACCGACCGCCTCATCACCAAAGAGCGCAAGCACCGTATGACTGCCTCTGAAGCACTTGCGCACCCTTGGTTGACCAAGCCCGCCGAGGACGTGAGCTCCAGAGCCATCCAGACTGGAAGGCACAAGAGATACTACCAGAGCATGCTGAGAAAGGAGTGGAGCACAGTGGTGTCTGCGGCCCGCGTCGCCAGCGGCGGCTCCATCAGGTCGCAGCGTGGCGTGTTTGTTGCCAAAGTCAAGATTGCTCCGTTTGAACACGGACCCCTCGCGGGACAGATTGGCCACGCTGTGGTCAATGAGGGCGACAGCATCAAGTTCATCTGCAACATTGACAACTACGACAGCACCACAGAGGTCACGTGGTACTGTGGCGTGCGGCAGCTGGAGGCTGGCGACAAGTATGCTATCGAGTATGAGGACGGCCTAGCAGTCATCACCGTGCATCACGTGACGCGAGCAGACGACGGCACCTACAGGTGCAAGGTGGTGAACGAGTACGGCGAGGACAGTGCCTATGCGGAGCTGTTTGTGGCGGGTGTTCGCTCCTACCGGGACTATTTCACGACGCGCGTAATCAAGAGGACGAAGCGCAGGATTGACACCGCCAGGATGCTGCAGAAACCGCCCGAGTTCACGCTCCCCCTGGTCAACCACACGGCCTATATCGGGGAGGATGTCCGTTTTGGTGTCACCATCACAGTTCACCCAGAGCCTCGCGTCATCTGGCACAAATCTGGACAAAAGCTCATCCCCGGACATGACGACAGGAAGTACACCTTCATCAGCGACAAAGGATTGTACCAGCTGATCATCCACAATCTGGAGGACGAAGACGATGCAGAGTACTCCGTTGTTGCCCGAAATCGCTACGGGGACGACAGTTGCAAAGCTCGCCTGACCGTGGTGCCCAGACCTAAGCCAGCAGATCTGACTCTGAGACCCATGTTCAAACGACTGCTGGCCAACGTGGAGTGCCGGGAAGGCCAAAATGTCCGCTTTGAAATCAGAGTCTCCGGGCACCCAACCCTCAAGTGGGAGAAAGATGGAACGCCCATTGCCTTCGGGCCGTCGATCGAGTTGGTACACGAAGGGCTGGACTACTTTATCCTTCACGTCCGAGACACCCTTCCTGAGGACTCTGGCGTGTACAGGGTGACGGCCACCAACTCCGCTGGGTCGGCCAGCTGTCAGGCAACACTCAAAGTGGAGCGCGTTGCCCACGTCAAGAAAGACTACGAGACAAGTGAGAAGGAGCAGGCCAAGGTCGCTGGGAAAGAAGAGTTGGATAAAAAGGTGCGGCTGTCTCAAATCCTGGCCGGCACCGTGGTGATGCCACTGCCTCCAGCAGCCGTCCAAGCTGTGCGCGAGGCTGCTACCATGTTCAAACCGGCGGTGACCACAAAGAAGGGTGAAAAGACTGAGGCAGAGATACAGAAGGAGCAGGAAGAAAGGAAAAAGCGGGCGGATGAGAAACGATTGCGCATGCCGTACGTTGTCCCCGCCCCCCGTGCCGTCAACCCGGCGGTTCTGGAAGAAGACGTCGAGATCAAACATTTCAAGCCCATATCAGACATGAAGTGGTACAAGAAATTGCGTGACCAGTACGAGTTCCCCGAGCCAATGGAAAAGGTCACTCAGAAGAGGATGAAGCGAATCCGCCTCTCTCGATGGGAGCAGTTTTACGAGGTGCCTATTAGAATCAAGGACCAGTACAAGCCCAGATGGCACATCCCCACTGTGAGCCAGGACGACCTGGAGACTGTGAGGCCAGCCCGGCATCGCAGCCCTTCCCCTGAGATGGATGCCTACCACCGCATTAGGAGGCGATCCCTGGGCGACCTGACTGACGAAGAGCTCCTGCTGCCAGTCAATGAATACCTGGCCATGAAACGAACAGAGGAGGAGCGACTGCGCTTGGAAGAGCAGCTGGAGCTCGGCTACTCTGCTTCGCCACCCAGCCACAGCCCGGTTCGCTTTGAGTTGTCCTCGCTTCGCCCCTCGTCTCCAAGGCGGGTGTATGCAGAGGCGGAAGAGGAGGAAGATGTCTGCCGATATGACTCCTACAGAATTCCCTCCAAATATGAAGCTGGCCCGAGCTTCGTGGAGCTCCGCCAGCGTCATGACAAAGCAACGCACAGACCTGCAGGACAGAAGCAGCGAGTGTTTGAGGAGCGGGAGGACCAGGAGCTGCTCAGGCCACATGCCACCGCGACAAGAATCTCCTCATACAAGAGTCAGCTTAAACGGATGGAGTTTGAGGAGAAGACTCGCACTTCCAAAAAGGAAACCACTGTTTCCATTTCAAAGGTTTCTGAAGTTGTCGAATCTGAGCACCTCGCAGGCTTTGCCTCCGAGTACCTACCGAAGCCTATCAAGAAGCTTCCTGAGCAGACGACATCTCCTGCCCCGGAAAAGACCCACGTGACCATCGAGCCCCTGCCCAGGGTGGACTTCCTCTCCAGGTACGAGGACAGAAAGCAGACGTTGCGTTCCGAGAGAAGGTCGGTGGAACGGAAGGTGGAGGTTTTCACCCAGGCCCCCTTTAGCCTTGACCACGGCCCTCGCATTACCATCAGGATGCGCTCTCATCGTGTCCCCTACGGATGCAACACCAGGCTGACTTTGAATGTTCAGGCCAAGCCTGAGCCAGAGGTTCAGTGGTACCACAATGGCCAGCTGATTCATCAAAGTTCAAAGTACCAAATGACCAATATCAGCGGAGTGCTGACACTGCAGATCCTTAACTGTGCAACGGAGGACGCCGGCACATACCGAGCGGTTTGCAGAAACACCAAAGGCGAGACATCGGACTACGCCACGCTCGACGTTGCAGGCTCGGAATACGCAGCATTGCCATCTGTGCGCAAGGACGAGGAGCCGCCGTCCTCCTACGTCCCTGAGATGGCCAAGACCGAGGTGTATCATGTGTCCAGTGCTGCGGTCTCAGACACCGTCGCTGTGATTGAGAAAGTGGAGTCCCGTGCTCCTGCCAGGGTCACGGCCAAGCCCCACTCTCTTGTTGTCGACGAGGGCGAAGCAGCCCGCTTCCAGGCCGACGTCGACGGTGAACCAGCGCCCTCTGTCACGTGGATGAAAGAAGGACTTGCCATTTCTTCATCTTCGCGTCACCACATCGTCGCAACTCAGTACAGCTCGTCGTTTGAAATCCCTGCCGTGGAGATGTCGGATGCTGGAAACTACTTGTTATGTGTAGAGAACCCCAGTGGAAAACAGGAAGTCCATTTCACTCTAACTGTGAACAAGTCCAAAGAGAGTCTCGTCACAAGAGTCACATCTCCAGATGCCAAGTCCCCCGAACCACTCAAGTCGCCTGCCGCCAAGTCCCCCGAACCACTCAAGTCGCCCGCCGCCAAGTCCCCCGAACCACTCAAGTCGCCTGCCGCCAAGTCCCCTGAGCCAGTTGTTTCACCTAAGAGGGTCAAATCCCCCGAACCAGTCAAGTCGCCCCAGAGAGTCAAATCCCCCGAACCAGTCAAGTCGCCTCAAAGAGTCAAGTCTCCCCTGTCGCCAAAGTCACCTACACCCTAGTCGGGGGGGAAAAAAGAATAGTTTCTGCCGGTTTGACAAGTCATCATCAAAGAGGATCGGAAGTGTTTTAGTGAATTAGCGTAAAAGATTTGTGTTCTTGTAAATATGAAACTATTTTTGTACCAAACTTGACATGAATTTATCACAACTATCCGGAAGTCTGACGCTGTTATAATTGTGCCGTATTGAAAAATTCTGACGTTTCGTTCTGTGACATGTACATAATGTATATAGCCGAATTCAACGGTTATGGGAAATGTATGCTTTTATTTATGACGATGATATTCACCAAAGAAAGGACAGGAGAAAGTTTCTTGGGGAACGACTACCCTGTCAAACTGAAACCAAACTTTGTGCCTCAACTCTGAGTTGAAGTCTAAGATTGCCTCGGCAGGTAGAGAGACTCCCTGCCGACGTTCGAAACCAGAACCAGACGTGCGTCTGTGTCAACTACCAGTGTTTATTTGTGAACCTGGAGTGCAAGACCCTGAAGGCTGCGTGCAGCACCCTCTTGTAGGCAGCCGGAATCGGCCTTGTGCTCCGACTGACTGAGTCACCACCACTTTGATGACCTGCTGGGTGCGTGAGCGGCCCGCGCCCCCAGTCTTGAATATTATTTATTGAGTACTGTGTCTGGCCCGAGACGGCCCGTGTGACTTCCACGTTCTGGCCATGGATGGAAGTCCACCGAAGCTCTCCTGAGCAGACGCAGCGCCGACTCTCGGAGGATCGCCTGTTTTGTTTTTCCTCTTTTTGTGTGTGTAGTTTATTGATCAGTTCATACAGTCACCAGTAGGGAAAGAATGGGCACAATGAGGCCACCTGCTGCCCCACTAACCAAGTTAGACGCCCCAACCGTGAAGGAATTGGTCTGATAGATGTGTTTTTGTCCTCCGACAGTTTGATGTATTTCTGGCTTATTAAAGCATGTTTCAGCACCAAACCGTCTCCTGTCTTTGGTACCAAAGTACATCTTTGGCTCCTGTCAGAGGAGTTGCACCTCTGGCAGCGTTTCCCCTTCACCCGGCCCAGTCACCAAAGAAAAACTGGACCGCGGGCCGCGGCTCCCAGCTGGCTCGGGTCGTTGTCTCTGAGCTCCAGACTCTCACCGGCCCAAACGACACCAGTCCTGAAATACAAGTGAGATCGGGAGGGAGAAAGTCCATGGCGCTGACTCAGGTTTGGTGACCTGACGTCAAAACCCCAAACAAACAAACAAGCAAACATGAAGTGGAATAACTTTATGTTTGTTGAACACCTGAGGATGAAGGGCTGGTACTGCAGGGTCACCGTCTGAGCCGTGAGGCAGGTGCGTCCCAACATGGAAGTACAGCGTCACCTGTTGAACTACGATGGCACCAGATGTGCTCCGTACCTAGAGGTGTCACAGGGGAGGTGCTCGCTCTCCACACCTCTCCTCCAGGGTTTGATGTCCTGTTGTGGGCTGGAGCTGGGACAGGGATGAGGCCAGTCTGGGACAGAGCGTGACTTGGTCTATGACTTTGTCACAGCCAAACTGCACAGAAGCGCACATTCAGAGCTGGACACGCACCGGGCACCTCTTCCCTTCTGGAGAGACGTCACTCGCTGGGCAACCCCTCCCACATGCAGCGGCCACACACACAGAGGAACAGCCACCTGCAGCACTCTACACTCGACAGTCACTCCTACAAAAGACTGTTTTACGGCTTGGAACGCATTCTTTCGTCTTCCACTCATTGTACGGCCGTCTGGAACGGATCGCGTTAGAGAACTGAGGTTGGCTTCTATTGTCAAATATGTCATGAAATACTTTGGTGCTGGTTGATTTTGGTTTGTTTGTTGTTGCTGGAGCAGAAAGACATGATGTTTCATATACTGAGGCAAACGTTGATCTTCCACCTCCAACGTGCTCATGACAGTGAATGTGAGCAGGTTCAACAACAGGTCCAGGTGGTCCAACAGGAGGTCCAACAGGAGGTCCAACAACAGGTCCAGGTGGTCCAACAGGTGGTCCAACAGGAGGTCCAACAACAGGTCCAGGAGGTCCAACAGGAGGTTCAACAGGAGGTCCAACAGGAGGTTCAACAACAGGTCCAGGTGGTCCAACAGGAGGTCCAACAGGAGTTCAACAGGAGGTCCAACAACAGGTCCAGGAGGTCCAACAGGAGGTTCAACAGGAGGTCCAACAACAGGTCCAGGAGGTCCAACAGGAGGTCCAACAGGAGTTCAACAGGAGGTCCAACAACAGGTCCAGGAGGTCCAACAGAAGGTCCAACAGGAGGTCCAACAGGAGTTCAACAGGAGGTCTAACAGGAGTTCCAACAGGAGGTCCAACAGAAGGTCCAACAGGAGGTCCAGCAGGAGGTCCAACAGAAGGTCCAACAGGAGGTCCAACAGGAGGTCCAGCAGGAGGTCCAACAGGAGGTCCAACAGAAGGTCCAACAGGAGGTCCAACAGGAGGTCCAACAGGAGGGGATTGACCTTGTTACTTTGGAACACAAGCTCTGAGCAGTCATCAGGTCACATGGGGCGCGAGTGGCGACCTCCATTTCCCACCAGGAGCAAACCGAACCTGACATCTCCTCAAGAATCGCAGGTACGTGTCGGCCGTGGAATTCTGTGCTTATAGGGCGCCCTCTGCTGTGCGTGGACCAAATCGACAACATTTGAGGAGATCGTGGAGTCTGGTGTATGTTATAGTTGATGCATCATCTACTGTTGGGTCATCTTTTATTTTGAAGGGAGAGGAAGTGACGTCCTCACTGTTGGGCGTTGTTGAAGTTGGCGAGCGGAAAAGAAGAAATAAAGACGTGTGTGGCACACTTGGGAGAACTCCGGCCTCCCTGTCATCATTCGCATCGAACTCAAGACTCGGCCACAGTGGCACAAAAGAAGACGCTGGGAAACGACAAACGATTCCAGAATGTGCGCCGTCTGGAAGCGCTTCTTTTGCCTCTTCCGTTTCTTGTCCCAATTGAGTAGCCGTAATGTTGATTCCAGGGGGCGGCGCATGCGCGTCGACACCGGGGCGCACCAGAGCGTCCCTCCTTCTCAGCTCTGCGCTTGCGCGCCAGACTCTCGGCTGAGTTTGGAGAGTCGCCTTCTCTCGAGCCCACGATGGCCGGAACCGCGCTGAAGAGGCTGATGGCGGAATACAAACGTGAGTGACGGCGCGCAGAGGCCGCCGGTGCAGCGGGAGCGGCTCCCCGAGCCTCGGCTCGTGGGCCGGTAGCAGCTAGCTGGGCCTGTGGCCGCCGCGTCGCGAGCGGCGCTCACGCCTGGGGTCGACGTCATCTGACCGCCGGTGCCGCTGGCTCTCGCGGCGTCGGTGCCGCGGAGAGCGAGCGAGCGAGACGTTGACGTCAAGCCGGAGGTGGTGCGCGCCGCTTCGGCTCGCCAGGTCGTGACGTCACGGATCAGCTGGGTTGGAGGCGCTTCGCGCTCCTCGTGCGTGTCACCTCACCATTGACGGTGTCGCTGCGGGGTTCGGCTGCCGGCCATAAGGTCACGGGCGACTTGAGGCCTTCGGTGGCCGCGCCTCCGGCCAGGAGCTCCAGCCGCCAGCCTCCTGTGCTCCTCACTCCAGTGTGTGTGTGTGTGTGTGTGTTTCAGAGCTGACGCTGAACCCGCCGGAGGGAATCGTCGCCGGTGAGTGGTGCTGCCAGTCCGTGGTTGATGTGCGCTTCACCTTGGCTTCACCTTGCCACCTGTGTTCCAGGTCCTGCCAACGAGGAGAACTTCTTCGAGTGGGAGGCTCTGATCATGTGAGTAGCCAGCAGTGTTGTGGAGAGAAAGGTGAGGAGCCGCTGCTGCGGCCGTGTGCTTGTGTGGAGAGCAGGGGACGGGTCCGACTGCGTTGCCGGATCTGCCACCCTTCTCACCAGAAACACGACCCCACAGCCAGCTTAGGATGACACCTGTCCGTGGACTTGGTTCATGTCTGAAGACGGAGATGAGACCGCGGGTGGGTGGGGTCTGAGCCACTGCTCTGCCAGCTTTCTTCTCTGTCCCCAACGGTCCTCGCGGCTCCAGCTCTGGACCCGTTTCCTCCATGCAGTTGAAGACACAAGAGAAGTCGCGTGAAGAAATGATCGCCTGCTCACAATCTATTCTCCAAGTCATGATGCAAAGTGTCAGTGCTGTGTCTCTTGCTGTGGTGAGAAACCCGTTCACAATTGTCTCTCTCCTGAAATGGTGGATTTCCATCGGCATGTTGGGAGATTGGAGCGAGTCTGGAGGGGGCCTGGCTGACGCCGGGCTGCAGCATCAGAGGGCAGCGGTGTGGGGCAGACCTGCCCGCGCTGGTGAGGGCGAGCGTGACGCCTGTTGCTCTGCTGTGGCAGGGGTCCCCAGGACACGTGCTTCGAGGGCGGAGTCTTTCCTGCCGTGCTCAGCTTCCCCTCCGACTACCCTCTGAGTCCTCCCAAGATGAGGTTCACCTGCGACATGTTCCACCCCAACAGTAAGTTGCTCCGGCAGCCACGGGGCGCCCTCAAATTCCTCCGCTGTCCCAACTGACTCCGCCTGAGTCGCTCTCTCTCTCACGCACGCACGCACGCACGCACGCAGACACCCACCCTGTCGTCAGAGTGACGGGTCACTTGTGTCTCACATGTTATTATGACTCAGGTCAGTGACTGCAACTGATGATGTCATCAAAGAGAGTCTGAACCTCTCGCTGCTGATTACAGGAGGCAACCCACCACCACCATCATCATCATCATCATCATCATCATCACGCACACGCACGCACGCACGCACGCACGCACGGCGAGTCACCCGTCACCTCTTGTCTCGTGCCAGTCTACCCGGACGGACGCGTCTGCATCTCCATCCTTCACGCGCCAGGCGACGACCCCATGGGCTACGAGAGCAGCGCTGAGAGGTGGAGCCCGGTCCAGAGCGTGGAGAAGATCCTGCTGTCTGTGGTCAGCATGCTGGCGGGTGAGTGCCGCACCGCTCCAGCCGGCGCGCAGACTCTCATCCTGTCTCTCCGACAGAGCCCAACGATGAGAGCGGCGCCAACGTGGACGCCTCCAAGATGTGGCGGGAAGATCGGCAGCAGTTCTTCAGGCTGGCTCAGAAGATCGTCCGCAAGTCGCTGGGACTGTAGACCTCACCCCTGAGGACTGGACTGGACTGGACTGGACTGGGTGACGCTGGTGTCGCCGGACTCAGCCGTGGATTCGAGTCCATCCCTGTCAATGACTGAGACTTGTTAGCCACCTGTGTGAATACAGTCGCCTGCGTGCACCCTGTTGTGTTATATGGTCAGCAGCCTGCAGGTGGCGCTCCTACTTGACAGACCCGGAGGTCAAAGGGCGTCTTCCAGGTCAGGTGGTAAGTGATGGGAGCGTGACCTCTGTCAGCTCCGCTGTGGCTCTGTGACCCCGGCTGTCTCCGAGTGTTTGGGGGCAGACAGACAGGTGGGCGGGGCCAGACAGGTGGGCGCGCCGTCTCTGGGGAATTCCTGCTTCAGTGAGCTGCTTCCTTTCATCTGCTGTTTGTTTCTCCTTCACCTGTCACTTCAAACACCCACCTGTGCACCTCACCCGTCTGTCTGCTTCACTCAGGCTCTCACCCGTCTCTCTCTCTGTCTCACTCAGACTCTCACCCGTCTGTCTCTCTGCTTCACTCAGGCTCTCACCCGTCTGTCTCTCTGTCTCACTCAGACTCTCACCCGTCTCTCTCTCTGTCTCACTCAGACTCTCACCCGTCTCTCTCTCTGTCTCACTCAGACTCTCACCCGTCTGTCTGCTTCACTCAGGCTCTCACCCGTCTCTCTCTCTGTCTCACTCAGACTCTCACCCGTCTGTCTCTCTGTCTCACTCAGACTCTCACCCGTCTCTCTCTCTGCCTCACTCAGACTCTCACCCGTCTCTCTCTCTGTCTCACTCAGACTCTCACCCGTCTCTCTCTCTGTCTCACTCAGACTCTCACCCGTCTGTCTCTCTGCCTCACTCAGACTCTCACCCGTCTGTCTCTCTGCCTCACTCAGGCTCTCACCCGTCTGTCTCTCTGCCTCACTCAGACTCTCACCCGTCTGTCTCTCTGCCTCACTCAGACTCTCACCCGTCTGTCTCTCTGCCTCACTCAGACTCTCACCCGTCTGTCTCTCTGCCTCACTCAGACTCTCACCCGTCTGTCTCTCTGCCTCACTCAGGCTCTCACCCGTCTGTCTCTCTGCCTCACTCAGACTCTCACCCGTCTGTCTCTCTGCCTCACTCAGACTCTCACCCGTCTGTCTCTCTGTCTCACTCAGGCTCTCACCCGTCTCTCTCTCTCTGTCTCACTCAGACTCTCACCCGTCTGTCTCTCTGCCTCACTCAGACTCTCACCCGTCTGTCTCTCTGCCTCACTCAGGCTCTCACCCATCTGTCTCTCTGCCTCACTCAGGCTCTCACCCATCTGTCTCTCTGTCTCACTCAGGCTCTCACCCATCTGTCTCTCTGTCTCACTCAGACTCTCACTCGCCCGTCTCTCGTCCTCGCCTTTTCCTCAAGCGCTCACCTGTCTGTCCGTGCGAAAACAATCTGGTCTGACGTCACCGGTCTCCGCCCGCTGGCGCGCTTTAAAGCCGCCACCTGTCTCGCCGCGGCTGCAGAGCGACTCTCGGCTGACGAGCCGATGCCCTCCGCCGGCCTGAAGAGCTCCGGGCCCCTGCTCCACCCAGAGGTGCGCGACCTGGAGGCGAGTGGAGCTGCTGGTGAATAAACCCGCCTTCCTTCTCTCACACGCGCGCTGCGCACGTCCACTTCTGACCCGAGTCACGCTGGAGTGACTTTGGACGTCACCGTCCGAGAAGTCAACAGGTCGTCACCAGGACATGGCGCACGACGCTGCGGCTGGTCGCGCGTCTCCTCGTCCCCTCTTGTGGACCGGTCGTAGATCCGTTCTTTGACTTTGAAAGTTCGGTCCGAGCTGTTCTTTTTTTCCGTGAAGGTGTCACTCTGCGCGATGGTCGGCGAGAAGACGGTCCAGTGGCGACCCCTGCTGGTCGCCTGGGCGCTCTTCTCCACGGTTCGGACCTTCGAGCCTTGCACAGGTACGGAGCCCCTCCCACTCCTCGCTCGTCCATGACTGGCTGATCGCACGTTTGTCCCGCGCCTTCAGAGCTGCTGCCCATTGACCTCCTGGCCAGAGTCCTCCCTGCAGACCCTCGGTCCCCTGCGGTAAGGACTGGGGTCAGGAGGGACGCGGCTCTGCTTCCAGACTCATTTGTAGCCCTGGTCAGGTGCAGGTGCTCCGGTCCCACGGTTTCAAAGGGATCCGATTCTCCAATGCCTCGGCAGCAAGTTTCCCCGCCTCCAAAGTCTTTCCCTACTGCGACGGCTTCCCCCCGGAGTTTTCGCTGGTGGCCACCATCCTGGTGCAGAGAGCCACGGTGAGTAGAGCTGTTCAGGCCCACCACAGGTGCATCACCTGCTCCGCTTCCAGGGGAGCCAGTACGTCTTCTCACTGGTGGAGGAAGGAGCCGGGACGCTGCTGGTGGGGCTGCGGCTCTCCGGGACCCGGCTGCACTTCCTGTTCACGCCCCGCTCCGCTCGGGTCTGCCTCGCCTTTGACGGCGTGCAGCTTGATGACGGTCTGTGGCACACGCTGGTTCTGGCCGTCACCGGGATCCACGCCTCCCTGACCATAGACTGTGGACCAGCCTTGGAGCTGTAAGTGGCCGCTGAAGCACCACGCGGCGTCCTCACAGGAGCAGCTGACAGCACCAGGTTCTACCAGTTCACAGAGCCAATCCTTCCCGACTTCACTCAGCACCCGAGGGTCCCGGTTCTACATCGGCTGCCGCAGGAGTCGAGGACGCTTCTCAGTGAGTCCGAGGCCACGGCTGCACCCCTGTGTCCTTCTGCTCGGGCCTGATCCTCTGCCTCTCCTCAGGGTCTCCTGCGGCAGCTGGTTCTGCTTCCTGGTTCCGATGCCGCACACAGGCTGTGTCCTGGTGCTCAGCCTCATGTGGCCGAACTGCTGGTGCCCCGAGTGCTTCAGACCTCCGACAGGGAGCAGCCAAGACCGAAGGACCAGTGTGGTGAGTATGGAAGACAAGCAAGTGGATTCCAGTGGGTCACCACTAACCGCGTGCGTGCGTGCGTGCGTGCAGTGAGGACCAGCGAGTCTCGGCCTCCATGTTCCCCAGAAACCAAGAACCAACTTTGGTTTGACACTCGAAGCTTGTTCACGTGTGATGGGGTGACCTGGAGGAGCCTGCTGACTCGTGAGTTCCGGTTCCCCACTCACCTCCTGTGATGCCACTCGAGGAGCAGGGTTGGTGCGACAGTGTCCTCTCTGGTTTGAAGGTTCACCACGTCTGGACTACGTGCTGGACTACCAGGACCTGATCACCAGCTCGGAGACCTTTGATGTGGAGGTGTTCTCTCTTCCTGCTGAAGGCGTCTTCATGGCGGCAGCAAACAGGTTGGCCTCCGTCGCCGCTGGTGCCCGCCGTGTCCCCACACCCGTGTCTCTGAGTAGGGACTCCCGGACCGGCTCTGGGATCTACAGGTGGACCCGAGGCTCCTTCCAGCTGCACCAGAACATCAGCACGCGGGAGGCTCGAGCTTGGAAGCATTTCTCCATTGACTCCCAGGTGGGGGCCTGGTTTCGGGGAGGTGTCTTTGTGAGGTCTCTCCTTCCCTTCACTGCTTGACTGTGGGCCTTCAGAGCTTTCTTGTGGTGGCCAACTCTGGAGAGCTGCAGCCCGAGCTGTCGTTCATCTACCGCTGGAGTCGCCGGCGCCGGAAGTTCCAGCGCCACCAGAAGTTGGAGACGTCCGTGGCTCTGGACTGGGAGTTCTTCATGATCCAGAACCAGAGCTTCCTGGTGGTGGCCAACCACCGGCAGGGTGCGAGCACTGGGCGCTGGTGGTGGCCTGACTGAGTGCTGAACTGCGGGTGTCTCCTCAGGCCTGGATCACAACATCCACAGCGTCGTCTACCGGTGGAACCCCAACACAGAGGTGAGGCGCGCTCACGCGACTCTCCTCTCTCGCGCCCCCTGCTCTGACTCCGCCCCTCCAGCTCTTTGAGGTGAACCAGACCTTGTCCACATCTGGAGCCTACGACTGGGAGTTCTTCACCGTGGCTGGGTTTCACTTCCTCGTGGTGGCAAACACATTCGACGGGCTGAAGACCACCATCAACTCGCGGGTCTTCATGTGGCGAGATGGAAGCTTCCAGCCCTTCCAGGACATTCCGGTCAGTGTGTGCGCGTGCGTGCGCGCTCATGTTTCCTGCAAAACGTCAGACTCACTCAGACTCTCACTCAGACGTCCGGGGCGGTGGACTGGGAGAGCTTCTGGGTGGACGGACGCTTCTTTCTGGTGGTCGCCAACAGCCAGCAAGTGTCTGGCCACGGTCCCAGCCTTTACAGCATCAACTCCACTGTGTACGAGCTCCACCCCCTCACACACACCTTCATCCGCTTCCAGGACATCCCCACACACAGGTACAGCCCCGAGCCGTCCAGCGCAGAAGCCGCAGCCTCAAGCCCTTCCTCCGTGTGTGCAGTGCCGTGGACTGGGAGTCCTTCACCGTGGGCGAGGAGCGCTTTCTGGTGGTGGCCAACTCTCACGACGGCAGCTCCTACTCGCTAAACAGCGTCCTCTACAGGTGAGCTCCGGGAACCGCTGCCCGTAAGCTCCGGGCCTTCACTCGCCGCTGTCATCCAGGTGGCAAGGCGCCGAAGGATTCGTGCCGGTCCACAGACTGCCGACGTTGGGCTGCCGGGACTGGGAGCACTTCAGCACCAGCGAGGGCTCCTTCCTGGTCTATGGCAGCGCCACCTCCAGGCTAAGCAAGGTCTTCAAACTCCGGACTTACTGAGTCCTGTGGACCGGCGGCAGCTGGCGTCACACCGCTGACCGTTTGGAGCCCGAAGCAGCGGCTCCATCGGTGCCCGGGGCCCAGGACCAGTGTGTGATCAACAATAAACCATGTGGTTTTTATTGGCTCCGTCATGATGTCATGGCAGGTGTGACGCCACAGGAGAACCAGCACTCCACATGACAAATACGACAACAGAGCACTGAGGCCAGAGGTGGGGGCGTCGCGCGGGCCTCAGGGCCGGCGTGGCCCTCCTGGTCGGGCTTGTGCTGCCTGAAGAGCCGGTCTGCCACCTCCCCGGACGTGCGAGGACAGGGACGGGTTCTGGTGGCCGGCCCGGACGGGTTTGGCTGCAAGATGAGAAGCTGGTGAGGCTGCGGCGGCGGCGGAGGCACCGCGGAGACACTGACCGATCTGAGCCGAGGCTCCGCCTCTCCTCAGCGACGCCTTGGCGTGGAAGGCCTCTTTGATCCGCTCCACTTCCTGCTGGCAGCGCTGGCGGTCCCGGGCGGCGGACTGCTTGGCCTCCCGCAAGCTGGCCTCCAGCACCCGCGCGCGCTCGGCGCTGGCGCGCAGCCGCTTCTCCAGCTTGGGCAGTTCACAGCGCAGGTCGGCGTTGTCCCGCACCATCTGCAGAGCACAGAGTTTGGCAGGGCTTCGCCTCCTCCTGAGGACTGATTCAGATTCAGCCTCCAAAATGAGTGGAGTTTCAATGTCAGGTCCACAGACCCGGGCTTTGGATGGTGAGGGCAGTGTGTGGGCTTGTTTATGCTGCCAGTGGCCAACTGGGTTCTAGTCTGCTCCAGAGTCCTGCTTCAGGTGAGGCGTGTGTTGGCTGGGGAAAGGGTGACGAAACCTGACAACGTCCCCACAGGGAGAGCAATATGTGCGTGCGTGTTACCTGCTTGTGAACCCTCCCCAGCTGTTCCAGATTGTTCTCCAAGAAAACGATTCGCTGCCTCTGAGCTGAACTTCCTCCTGCATCGCCGCCCTGGTGGTGGGAGGAGGGGTCAGGTGGCTCGACCCAGCGCCCGACTCGGGGGCAACCGACTCACTTGCTCCATCGTCTGCAGGAAGCTTTCCTTCAGTTGGTTCAGCCGCTGCAGCTCCTTCATCTGGAGGTCACATGACACTCAGACGGACTGACAGCTGGACAGACAGGTGACGTCTCCACCCACCACTGTGTCCTCCAGACTCTGGAGGTCTTGATGGACTTCTGCTCGTTTCTGGTTCATCGTGCTGGAACAAGACAGGCGCGCATTCATGTAGTCACACACCTCTGTCTCGCTGTCCTTGTGGGGACCTCTCCTGGCCATGGCCCTTTCCCCAGCCAACACACGGCTCACCTGGACCAGGACTCTGGACCAGACTGGAGCCCAGTTCTTTTGACGTCTTCACCCTCAAACTGAGGTTTGGATTTCTGGGGTCCAGCAAAAGGTCCCCACAAGGACGGTGTTTTGTCAAGAATTGGTCCCCCACCAGTGAGGATAAAGCAGGTGCACACACTCACTTCAGCTCCTGCACTTTAGCAAGGTTGTCGTTGATGCTGGAGAACACCAGAGATGAACGTGTGAATTGAGCCTCACCCTGATGATCCATCCCTCCCACGTCAAGGCCTCCAAGTTGGACCCACAGATGTTGACCTGCCTCCCCCTCCCCCCCAGCGCACACTGATGATGTCATACTCCCTCAGCTGCTCGTTGGCTCGCTGCCTCTGCTGCATCTCGTCCCGCAGGTGTGACACCTGTTTGTGATGGACCTCCCTGTGGTTCTCCATCTGCTCCTCCAGGGTGCGCTGCAGCACGAGAGGCCACAAAGTCATCGCCGTGAGCCAGGAGTCTGAGTGCGGCGAGCGCTACCTTCATGTCGCTGGCGTCCTTCAGCTGGCTCATGTGCTGCTTCTCCTTGTCCATCACACTGACCTCCAGCATCCGCCCTGACACACACACACACACACACGTTCAGGACGGCTTCCGCTGATAGGCGGGGCTCATGGTTACCACGGCAACCTTGGGCATGCACTTGGGCCAGCTCCTCCATCAAGGCATCCTGCGCCTCCTCCAGCTTCCTGTTCTGTTGGGCCATCTTCTGGAGATCTTCTGAGAGAGCCAGGGTCTTGACCTGGAGCTACACACACACACACACACGCACGCACGCGCGCGCGCCTGCGGGTCACAGGCCAGGCCACAGACACGCGGCGGGGACTGGAGGTCTGGCAAACCTGCGAGATGGTCATGTGGCAGGAGGTCAGGCTGCGCTGCTCCTCCTCCGCCTTCTTCTGGCTCTCCGTCAGACTTTTGTGGAGCTGCTGGTTTCGGCCAACCACGGTCTTGACCTCTGACCTCAGTTTGCTGGTGAAGAGGCGCACGGCGGTGAAGTCCTCCGTCACCTCTGAACCCTGCGGAGAACACGGCTGTGGGCTGCCGGCGTGAGAGGCGCTTGCCAGCGGGACTCACGGCCTTCAGCTCGCTGGTTCCCAGGATGGTGCCGATGTCGGCCAGGTCTCGACGCAGCAGAAGCAGGTTCTCGGCGGAGGTCTTCTTCTGGCGGGAGCTGAGGTCCTGCAGGACGGCGAGCTGACGCTCCACCTCCTCCAAGCGCTCCGTCTTGCGAGCCATCTCCTCGTTCAGCTGCTGGTTTTGGGCGTTGTTCTCCAGCACCTGGTTGCTCTTGTGGTCGTAGTTGACGGCGAGCTCCTCCAGAGCCTGCAGCACCTCCTTCACTTCGTCCCGGGCCGAGTCGTTGTCCCGCCGCAGCCGGGCCACGTCCTCCTGGAGACGCTGCTGCTCCTGCCTCAGGGAAGCCGTCAGCTGCGGGGTCAGAGGTCAGGTGAGCAGGGCCGCTCTCAGGGGCGCAGAGTGCCGAGGGGCCGACCTCGTCCTGGTCCAGCAGCTGCTGGCTCTGCTGGTTGATCTCCTCGTCCTGGCGAGGCAGGAGGAGTGAGCGAGCCAGCCAGCGCAGAGAGCGCCAGCGTGCGTGCATGCCACCTTGTCGTCCAGCTGAGCGTAGAGGTCGGCGATCAGCGTCTCGTACTGCTTCCTCTCCTCCTCGCTGAGCGGCGCCGGCGGCGCCTCGCACGGCTCCGCCTTCCTGCCGCGGCTCAGCTGCTCGGCCGGAGGCACGGCCTCTCCTGCGGGGTCAGAGGCGGCGAGGGTCACGGTGCGGAGGTCACGGTCTGGCCGGCTCGCTCACCTCTCCTCCAGCGCTTCAGCTCGCTCTCCTGCTTCTGGACGGTCACGCCCAGCGCCCGGTTCCTCTCCTTCTCCTTCTCAAACTTCTTCTTCCACTCCTCCGCCGTCAGCTCCAGGTTGACCGACACCGTGTTCTTGATGGTCTTGGCCCTGCACAGCGCGCAGCGGTCATGGAGACGCCCTCCCTGCCGGACCTCGGCTCGGGCCGCACCTCTGTCCGAACATCAGCGTGGACTTGGTCTCCGCCTCGTTGTGGAGCGAGGGAGAGCAGCAGATGATGATGGTGGTGCGACAGTTCCCGCCCAGAGAATCTTGGAGGATCCGGGTCATTTTGCTGTCCCGGTAGGGCACGTGCGTCTTCTGCCAACACAAGGACGCGCCGGCGGGTCAGGGGCCGGGGCGGAGGCGGCTCGGCGGCGGGCCGGGCGTCTCACCGTTCCCTCGCTCAGAGCCGCGATCACGTTCCCCAGCGCCGACAGCGACTTGTTGATGTTCTTGGCCTCATCCAGCACGGCTCCTTCCGCCCCCGACTTGCTCACCTGCCGGGGACATCATCAGTCGCCTTGTGGGGACAGACCGGAGGTGAAAGGTCAGACCTTCTCACTCCCCGCCAGGTCCACCAGGTAGAGCTTCCCCGACAGCTTCAGCTCCGTCTCCACGTTCTCCTGCTTGATGTTGATCTGGAAGATGCTGTGGCTGCGGGAGCTGTGCTCGTTCATGTCTGCGCACGCGCACACACACACGCACACACACACGCACGTTTGGTCTGTCCTTGTGGGGACCTCTCCCCCTGAACCAGGACTCGGAACCAAACTGGAACCCAGTCCTGGTGGGGTCATGAGCTTGTTACAAGGATGGAGGAATTGCTCCCCACACAGCAGGATAAAGCCGTGCGCACCACCCCCTGAGCTCAAGCTGCTGCTGAGTCATGACTCACTGGTCACAGCCACGTGGCGGTTGATCTTCCCTTCATCGATGATGTCCATCACTTCCTCGGGGCTGGAGACGAAGCGCTCGGTGCAGCCCTGGGTGCACGCACGCACACACACACACACACACAGGTGTGACCCACAGGGAGGCGCGGGGCCAGGCGCCGGGCGCCACACCGACCTTGACAAAGGGAACCTTGTTGCGGTCCTCGTGGACCGACAGGTTGGTTTTGGACACTGCAAGAGTCAGAGAGAGAGAGAGGAGGTCAGGGCTCTGCCGGGCCCACGCTCGCCGCCTCCTCTCACCGTCCAGCAGGTCTCGGATTTTGTCCATGTAGATTTCAAAATAAGACACCTGCAGGCCGAAGGCAGGTGGTCATGACGGACGGCAGCAGCGCAGGGTGGAGCGACAGACAGCATGGATCCCACCACAGCAGAGATGTTGCGTGAAAGAAGCAGAAGAGGAGACAAACACCACTGTGACCTGGGACCTGTGTGACCCCGCAGACTCCTCCCACCGTCACAGCTGCCTCTTCACCGTCTCACACTGCTGCGAGGGAGGCAGCCACCACCTGCCCTCCTTCATACTGACCGCTTCCTCACCCCCGTCGCCTTCCTCACTACCACCATCATCTTCCTCACCCCGTCGTCTTCCTCACCCCCGTCGTCTTCCTCACCCCCGTCGCCTTCCTCACCACCATCATCTTCCTCACCCCCGTCGCCTTCCTCACCACCACCATCATCTTCCTCACCCCCGTCGTCTTCCTCACCCCCGTCGCCTTCCTCACCATCATCATCTTCCTCACCCCCGTCGCCTTCCTCACCCCCGTCGTCTTCCTCACCCCCGTTGCCTTCCTCACCCCCGTCGCCTTCCTCACCCCCATCGTCTTCCTCACCACCACCATCATCTTCCTCACCCCCGTCGCCTTCCTCACCACCACCATCATCTTCCTCACCCCCGTCGTCTTCCTCACCCCCGTCGCCTTCCTCACCATCATCATCTTCCTCACCCCCGTCGCCTTCCTCACCCCCGTCGTCTTCCTCACCCCCATCGTCTTCCTCACCACCACCATCATCTTCCTCACCCCCGTCGTCTTCCTCACCCCCGTCGCCTTCCTCACCATCATCATCTTCCTCACCATCATCATCTTCCTCACCCCCGTCGCCTTCCTCACCCCCGTCGTCTTCCTCACCCCCGTCGTCTTCCTCACCCCCGTCGCCTTCCTCACCACCACCATCATCTTCATTACCATCACCATCATCTTCACCATCACCATCTTCATCACCTTGATGTGGAACTCCAGGTTCTCCTCCATGGAGTAGATGTGATCAAAGATGTCCGAAGCGATGCGAGGGAGGATCCCCATCATGGCAGGGTCGTGCAGGTCACCCTGTGGGACACGTCGGGCCAAACTAAGAGCCGTGCACAGACCGAAGCTGAGCGTGGTGCCTGACCTCCATGGTGTGGGTCTTTCCCGATGACGTCTGGCCGTAAGCAAAGATGGTGCCGTTGTAGCCGCAGAGCACGTCTGCAGGAGCGAGAGGTTACAGCTGAGAGCGAGCGAGCGAGGGACGGAGCGAGCGCGCGTCACCTCTCACGATCTGCCGTGCGCAGGTGTCGTACACCTGCAGCTGCTCAGTGTTTGGAGGCAGAACTCGGTCGAAGACGTACGGCTTCCCCTGAAACACCACATGGTTCCCACTGTGAGCAGCTCAGACGGTCGCCATGGTGACAGCATCCTCAGGCTTCAAAACAAAGGAGGTGGCACGCTCACTCTGTCACACACACACACACACACAGCGCGCACGGAGACACGCACTGCCGCCTCTCTGACCCTCTGACGTCACGATCGGACACAAGAGGGACAAACGAACAGCAGGTCATCTTCCGGTGAGCGGCCTGACGTCACTCCATTG